>NW_014577316.1:495854-521304 GCF_000485595.1 Priapulus caudatus | reverse complement strand
TAATATATATATATATATATATATATATATATGTGATATATTCTATAGCTCGTAGTAGTCTGTATATAGTACGTGAACTACTTAATAACTAATATATATATATATATATATATATATATATATATATATATATATCAGGAGTCTATCAATATTGATATACTCCTGTATAAATATATTAATTTCTGTATCACTACTCCTACCGTCATCATTTACATTCACAGTGATAGTACGCCGCATCACTGATAATTCCATCGAGTATTTCGCCACTCGACTCTGACTGTCATCAACACATTCTCTATATCTCCCGATCTTCAACAACTACGATAATTTGCTAAACGACGCGGTTTTGTAGGTGTAAACCGTCTGATCGGAGATGGAGTCAGCAGCGGTAACGTCAACCTTCTCAACCTCACACATATCTCCGTGCGAGATCTGCAAGTAGACTTCAAGTATCCAGGTACAGAAGTGGTCGATTGCGCATGCTTACGCAGCTGAAATAATTTCCTTTGCATAAGGCCTTTTCATTTTCATTTTTTAATTTATAGATTGTCAAATATTATAGAAACGATGCATTTTTCATGATTTTACTACATAATGAGTACTGGCAATAGTTTGGCATCCCATTGGGCAATAGTAGTGTAGCGGATTAGCTGCGTATAGACAGTGTTTATTGCACGATACAATTTTCCTTGCAGCTGTGTACTTCATTGCGGGAATCTCGGATGGCTCACTTCCCAGTGCCTCTAACTTCGTCGCTTATCTCGACTTCAAGCCCGGATCCACGTAAGATTTTTCATACTTCACGACATACTTCACATTTAAAAACCCGCGTATAAGAACCTGCATTTTTCCAAGTTAGCCTAAAAAGGTCCTTATATAATTGGAGTTTACTGGTAAATTAGGCTATTTAGGTTCTTAAACAGGTTCTTATTTTCTTAAGAAAAAAAAGGTGCTTGTTACGGGTAGAATATTGGTGCGGTCCATTGTTTATATAATATATGCATATAATTATGTATATATTATATGCATTTATGATTTATATATATTTATATTTATATAATGTTAATTTATATGTATATTAACTTATACAGTATCTATATCTGAAGTGAAATTGTAAGGGATTTGGTTTATTTTCTTTGCTTGATTTGTCAGAGCTTGTTTTAGTTGATTTATGAATTTGTAAGTGTTAACAGAATTTTATCAAATAAGAACCTGTTTAAAATTTTAGGCTAAACCAGGTTCTTATGTCAAGGGGGCCTAAATAGAAAATCTTAGCCTAACAGGTTTTTAATCACTAGGTTCTTATATGCGGGTTTTTACTGTACTTCACTCGATGGATCATTGCATCGCATGCACGCACGCACGTACGTACGTACGTACACACGCACGCACGAACGCATATATATATATATATATATATATATATATATATATATATATTGTAGCAACGCCACAGCCTGATGGCGGTCTGGTCAGAGATGTTTACTGATATCGTGCGTCTTGCTTTAGGGATCCCATCGGACAGGTAAGAAAGAAGGACATCGTGCTGGGCTTGCCCGCCTCGAACCCGAGCATCGTATGGACATCTGTCGACTACTTCGCCTTGTACACGTTTAAGCAATGCAACCCCAAACCGCTGGCCTGGATACCAATACGATTGATACAATTGGTGCCTAATATATTCACTAGACAATTGGGACGTTTGCGTCTACTGACCAGTCGTTGGTATGTCTAGGGCGACACAACGCGTGCATGATACTTTGATGTAAAAAGCAGTATAGTGAAGCACCCTTTAACTAGTTGACGGCGAAACACAACTAGCTGTAATGTTTGCAGTCATCCACCCACCTTAACTTCCGCGTCCGCGGCCTCCCTCACCAAGCCTACCTAAAATGTCGATAGGTTTTTGTTTCGAATTTTCTTCTTGAGGCAAAAGCGTTATGTTACGATGCGGAATTTGTTTGTAATGCCAGGACTCTATACCTGAGATCAATGTATACGGACATGTGGCTATACGTAATCGTACGTTGATTAAAGGATGTTTATATCGTATCTAAGTAGATTAGAAACTCCTCAATAGCAGTTTCATTGTTCTGAACTAGGGTATACCAAATTAACGAACTATAACGGTAATGCAGTTGACAGCCATTAATTGTTTACAAGGAACCAAGGTTGCTGATTCTCTATGTTAAAAAAGTAGTCAAAACTATGGGATATGTTGATAAGGCATTCTTATAATAAATAGATACAAACTGTATAAAATTTATATACCCGATTTAGACATCATAATGCCCTGCATCCTCATATGAATTAGCACATTAGGGAGACAGACGATGACAGGGCGGGGGAGAGCAAGCGTATAAGTGAGAAATGAAGGGGTGTAGAGAGATATAGAAAGACATAGAAAGATATAAAGATATAAAGGAAAGATATAAAGATAAAGACTATATAAAGATATAGAAAGACATAGAAGAGAAAGAAAAAGAGAGAGAGAGAGAGCGAGAAATGTGGAGAGAGAGAGAGGGGGCGAGGGCGATAGGAGAGTGGATGAGAGGATGGATGGAGATCGAGGAAACAAGTTGAACAAGTTGGAGAGAGAATAAAAGAGCCAAACGTTATCTGAACGTATGCTATTTAGAGCACAACAAATATACGTTTCTTACACGGTTCACCTGCTTATATAAATTTGCCTTAGAAATAATCTAGGTCATTGGCCGGATTTGTGATTCAATAGAATATATAAATATGCACATAAATCATAATACTTGTTCAATGCTAACTTCTCTCTAAAATTACCTTCGTATATTACGTTTACAATGTATGCGTTTTTAAGGTTTAACAAAACGACCCACAGTCGTAAAACGTTTGCTCGTCATTTAGCGATGGTACTAAACTATAGTGAGCTTAACCAAAGGCGAAAAATGACGCTGAAGTTATAAGTCTATGGTTTAACCTAAATATGTGTAGCATGTTCAACACCGCGCTATTCAACCTCTACTAGTTCGCATCCATTACAAACGCCATGAGACATCAAAAATACGATTTGAAAAACGTGGCTTAGGAGTGACACCACGAGCCACGAACGTTGTTCGACGCGCACAGACTGTCGACACAGATTAATCATGCAGAAGACGTGACTTACTGACGTTCCAAATAATACAATGCTGGGCAAATAAATTTAAATGTTTACATTCCGCATTTACCTTAAATAAGATTTTTCAAGATTAGTAAGACGGGTCGGATGGAATGAGAACACTAAACCTTTTACGTATACTTTCGAGCACTTTGAGCAGTCAACGTTTCGTGGAACATGAAAGAACCCTAATA
The DNA here is from genome assembly GCF_000485595.1 of Priapulus caudatus. Lineage (NCBI taxonomy): Eukaryota > Metazoa > Priapulida > Priapulimorpha > Priapulimorphida > Priapulidae > Priapulus > Priapulus caudatus. The sequence continues at coordinate 517,977 of NW_014577316.1, read as the reverse complement.
TACCGACACAAGAAGACATAGGGAAAGAGAAAGGAAGACTTGAGAAATTGAGAAGGCCAGTTTGGAATATTTAACACGGTTAACAACCTAAGTACTTGAAAGGATGGCCTTCCTCTTACTGTACGCGTTTACGCACCCAAAAAGCAAATTAAGCAAAACAAATTAATACGCACCCATCTACACAGTAACGAAAGCAAAACTAAAATGCTTAGGAGATGCTTACTCAGAACAAATTCAATCATGTTTATTGACCATTATTACTTGCTTGGATGACACTGATGCTTATATTACACTGAATGAATTACTGGTATAAACCACAGAAGATTTGTATTCACATAAAAAAGTAATAATTAATATCATATATACAAAAGCTTTGGTAAATGGCTTTAATAGCACAACACCATATAACATAGCATAGCATAAGGTGATTAGCATAATTAGATTACATGACTTATATTATGACTACTTATATGTTGAGCTACATAACAATAACATACCACCATACCCTTTATACATTCATGTATAACAAACAATTTGATGTTACAGGTAATATTTTATTAATTACTCTAATATTAATATATTTACAATCGAATACAGCTTTGCAATCTTTCCCTCCCACCAGGTCGGCTTGTACTTTGTTTTCATCTCAAAGCACAGTTACGGTGCAAGATAGTTAGCAGTCTTCGTCGCTGCCATCTCCCTCGCTCTGCGTGGCAGACGACTCAGCTTCACAGAGTAAACACAGCAATTCCTTAAATCTGCCTTCGACCTGCGAAAGAAAGAAAACCACTGCCCTAAGCTAAACAATTTCACAAACAAAACACGCCTAGATGCAGCACGCAGGTGTCCACAAGCAAGTGTCGAGAGATTTCTAAACAATACTCCGAGAAGCCTGGACGTGGTCCAGTCATGTCGACATGCATCACCTTCATCTGTAGTCGAGTAAATCAAGACACAGTTTGTAAATCACTAGACAGTCTACAGATGACAGATTTAGGACATGTAGATGTAGTCTGGAGACATTCGGGGCTGTGTGGGGGGGGGGGCAGCAAGTGTTCCAGCTAAGAACCGAATCCTCATGCCTCACACTCACATCCTTTGCGGTTTTATCCGGCAGATTTTCAGCTATCTTCACGAAGGTCTCTTCACTTGGTTCCAGCTTCTGACACATCTGTAGTACATAGCGATCATCGTCCCTGAAATAGCACCATTTACAATGAGTTGCAAATCACTTCAAATGAGTTTCACTGCATCTGTGGTGAAACTATCCACATCTTGGATGTACTATACCCCAACACCCATGACATGATTTTACTCAGTGCATCATTAGTGAATTTTTAGGTCCATACTAATGCTTTAGAGCTACAATAAACGTTAAACACATACCACGTAATACTAAGTCCACACTTCTAGAGATAATAATACATGAGTCAAGACATTAATTGCTTTGTATATATCACAAAATTAGAGATAAAGATATAACGTACAGACCACGACACGGGAGGTAATATTAAATGTATTTCATTGCTCAGAGAACAAGACAGGGGACGTTAACACGTAAGTTTTATCATGCCACGTCACAACACAAGCTGTAATAAACGAACTAACTGTAAAACTACATAAAAACTACCTCGTCCAGACAACAATACGGGAGCCACATTCAGCCCTTGTGATATTCTTTGCTGACATTGAAGGGCGAACACTAGAGGTCTCCACTGCTGCGCTTCCCTGCGATGCTGAACGCGGTGATGACATCTCCACGACAAACAAGGCAACATCCAGCTGCTCACTGTTCTGTTCTTTTGTGCCAGTACACAGATCGAAAGCCTTAGAACTGATGGTGCTGCCACCTGGCTCACCGTCGGCCACCTTCAGCATGACAGGTGGCACGGTGAGTGCCGTCGCCGAGTGATCGACGCAGGCGGCCATTGACTCCATCGAGTCGGTGCTGAATATGTGAGCCGGAAGGTCACCTGCATGCCCAGATACGGCGCCAAAGGTCGCCGCCTCCGCTGCCCGCTCCGACGAGCTCTTCCCAGCGCCCTCTGGTGAGTCGCCGACGAGTTCGATGTCGACGTCGCAGATCTGTATCTCGCGGCGACCGTCGCTCGTCGCGCGGCGACCGCCGCCGCCGAGGTACGGTGGCGCAACCTGCGCCGTCGAGGCAGCCGGCTGCCGAGCCTGCTTCACTACTGACTGTCCCGCCAAACTCGAAGGCTTTGTGGCCGTCTTCTCGCTAACCGGCGCTCTTGCCTCCACGGGTCTCGCGACGGGCTTGTGGTCTGCAGTGACCTGCGACTTCTCGCTCACGTCGACTGACCGATGACCTGAGTGTGACCTCTCAGCTGCGGCACTCGACGATGGCATCTTGTGCTGATGATCGGCGGCGGCGGCACCGACAGTCGCTCTGTCGGGGTGAAAGACGATCTTTGCGAGCTGGAGTCCCTTTGACCCGGGAAACCTGACGTACATGTTCCCATCGATAAACTGCCAAAAAAAAGAAGAAGAAATTCAATCGATCGTTAAAAACCGATGCGTTATCGAGACTCGCCGCGTTCTGCCACCGCATTATTGGATGCAGACACAGTCCCGCTCGCCTCTGAGCGAAGGATGAGCAGATGAGTTAACGTGGAACGTCGCTCGTAGTCTCACCCTCATGCTGCAGGGCGTGCAGTGCTTCTTCCTTGCCATGAACATCTGGTCGTTCGTGTTGACGTGACACTCGCACTGGCACTTCTTGCCGCCGTAGTCGTCGCCGAGGTCTGGGTTTCGTATCTCCTCGTAGCCATCGGCAGCGATGCCGCTGCGCGCATCCTCATCGCCATCTCCCAGCTCGATCTCCTCATACCCCGTCAACATGCTGTAACGGCAACCACGCGGGAGACGTCACTCGGTGCTGATGTGGACGACTAATCAGTGTTTACATTGTTTGTACAGTACTAACCAATGTTTGCGCAGGGCAATAAAGCATTGTCATTCGACACCAGTGCATGTCACCCAGCTAACAGCAGGCCTGTATTACTCTGTCGTCTGTGGTGATATGGACTACTGCTAACGAATGTTAACATTATGCGGCAGAGACGTTGGCACGTTAGACGTTAGTGGAATTTGGTTAGTGCTATCACCGACTGCCTGCTCAAAATACCTACCTCGCTGTAGGTCTCTCCTCAGGAAAAAACATTGAGAACTCCTCCAGCAGATGCGAGTGTCCCTTCAGGAGAGGGCGCAATGTATCGCGCAGGTCGCGCCATCTTGTGATCAGCTTGTCCTGGTACTGTGCCATCACGCGCAATGCCTTCTGAAAGTGAGCTGGGAGCCTGCGGAAATACACCTGAGCCAGGAGCAACGATATAAGCATTGTAAATATTAAAGTTTTTACAAAGTGGATGGTTTAAATGGTTAAAACACCTTCATAACTTTTATCGCACGAAATAAAAACAGAAGTCAACGATTTAAAAGAAAAATCATCAAAATAAAATGTATACAAAATATAACCATAAATATTTCCATTTCCACTAATTTAATTCATCCTATCACGTGTACGATAAGATATAACACATATTATGCTTTAAACTGACTATGCCACAAATTTTCTGTGCGTATATTTGTGAAATTTTTGTTGCCATTTTTTTACATTAAAAGTAAGTACTAACGGGGCTAAACGTATCGTCAAATTCTTACCTGATAAGATTGTTTCTCAACTAGTTAAAAATCCAAAAAACCTGGACGATTTGATATTATGATCCTGACATTAATTGCTTGCTATGGCCGGCTATGTATGAGTCACGAGTGTATGTTTACATCGAACAATATAGTAAAATAGGAAGTATAATGCAGCAATTTAACCATAAAAAGTGAACAGAATTATTTACATTTTGTGAAAAAGTGGGATTATTTTTTTTACTTTTATTATTTACGGTGACATAATCACTTTAAACTGATATCATGTAAAGATACTAGACACGTGCCTCCAATTTCCGCAGAAAGAGTCTTGCACGTTCGTATTCCATCTTTGTTTCCAGCAGACCACACTTTAGCGCTTGGTAAGGGTAGAGAAAGTCTACAAAACCCAGCAGCAGCTCAGGCCAACCGCGCAGTGTCTCAGCCAGATGGTCGAATAACTGCAATGGTAGCTTAGCATGTAACTTCACTGCAAGTGGCAACATATGCTATTTCTGTGCATTAAGTTTCGTTCTGTGCTTCCATGACAGATCAGGGGAAGAATCAACGAGATTGCCTTACTTTTCTGCAACCACTACCACCGCCACAGCCGTCATCACCATCACTGGCCGATGCCAACACCAATGCACCATTATTTCCTATTAGATATGGGCTCTCCTTCTTACTTATATTATTATTACTAATTGTTGTAATGACGATGGTGGCAAACTGTGTGACACACCTGTACAGGGTCTCTTTCCTCGGCATTCTGCTGTCCAAACTCGTACAGTAGCCTCAGCACCTCCATGTACACCTCTTCATGGTCGGCCAGCTCTGCCCGCAGCTTGTTCAGGTAGCTCCTAGCTAGCACAGTGTCCCTGTCCTCACGCTGCCACAGTAACGTAACAACATGGTTAAAATAAAAATGAATCAACGGCGACAAAGGAGAAGAAGAAGAGGAAGAAGAAAGGGAAGAAGAAGGTTAGACGTGATAGTGATGCTATCTAATATCGCACGTCGGGAGTAAGTTAAAGCACATTAAAAACGAGGCATGGTAAACTACAAACAGCATGAAACTATGCATCCTGCCTCAGCATTAAAACGACAAGGAAATTATCCCCACCTGAGGGTCGTTCTCCACAAGGCCAGGTGTTATCAGGGATAGGGTGCTTTCCTGTTCCAGCTGTTTCTTCGTCTTCTTCTCTCTCTTGGCAGGTGCTCCCGACTTCTGGCCATACTGGATTGTAGTACTAGCCACCATCAACTGAGACATGATGTCCGTTTTGTTGCCCTTCTCTTCCACAGCTGCAAGAAAAGAAGCTTTGGTGACTTACACGTGATCAATTATTTTGATTCTATTCATAATGACTCTGCCATAGAAGTGCTATTTCTGCTAGAAAACGTGGCTACAAATTTCAGATTAAATATCAATAAGAGCGACTCTTTCAAGATAGATCGTCTGGAGGTAGATAACGGTAGAATATTAATGAATTCTTGATCTTGATCGATAACATACATGCACGGCTATTTCATTGGGCAAACATCAGAGACAGAGAAGTTATTTTTAAAACATTGTCAGCAGTCAATTAGTCAGTTAGTGTAATGTACAAACTCCTACCAATCGATATACCTCAGATATGCTAATATACATTTAACAGCTTCTACAAGGACAGTATAGATATCAGGAGTGCTTGTTATAGTTATGGTGCTACCACCTCCCACAGGCTTACCTGCCGAGTGCTTCACGGTACTCACCCACAGCTTCCCGCTCCTCCTCAAACCTCTCGCTGAATACCAGCGCCACAGACGGCGGCTCCTGGCTCTCTTTCTCCTTCCTGACTTCTTCCTCGCCCATTCCTTCGCCCTCGCTCCCAGCTCCGCTGCGGTTCAGCTGCGGTAACAGCGCCCTCTTCCCCGGCGGACGGCCAGCTGCTCTCTTGTTTAGAATCTGCACGGCCTTCTTCACGGGCGAGATGTAGATGAAGTTCTTGACCTTGGGCAGGAGAAGCCGCGATGACGCCATCGCTCCTCTGTCCTCTCCACTCTCTTCTTTCGGTGACCTTCGCTTCAGCGGCGACAGCTTGATCGGGATGGCGTGCCGGCGCGCGCAGATACGTGGCCTCTCTTCGGTGAGATGTGCTTGTATTTCTTCGGCGTAAAGAACACATAGGACTTGTGCGGCGACAGCGTGCCACGCGACAGACTCTGCAGCTGCATCATCACCGTTGGCAGCAGTTTCTCCGGCGTGCTCAGCGCTGCCATAGGGGGCGCTAAAGACTTATTCGGCGCGGTAACTTCAGCGGATGCCATAGGGGAGCGCAAGACTTATATCGGCATGCTTTCACAAATGCCACAGGTGCGCACGGAAGACTTTATTCGGCGGTATTCAGCCAGATGCCATAGGGGACCTGCGGATGACTTATCCACAGGCGTGGTTTTAGCGGATGCCACTAGTGGGTTCTTTGCCATGACTTTATCCGAGTATTCAGGGGATGCCATTAGAGGGACGCCTGAATGACTTATCCGGCGTGGTTAGCGATGCCATAGGGGGTTCTGATGACTTATCCGGAGTATTCAGGGATGCCATAGAGGGCGCTGATGACTTATCCGGCGTGCTTAGCGATGCCATAAGGGGCGCTGATGACAACTTGTTTGGTGTGCCTGGCGACACAACAGGGGTTATTGACGATGACTTCTTGGGCGTGTTTAGTGACAGAAAAGGGGGCGCTGCTGATGATAACTCGATCAGCATGCTGCACGATGCCACAGGGGATGCTGACGATGACTTGTCTGGCGTCGTCTCCAGAGCAGACACCATCAGCGGAACATGGTCGGGGCGGCCGGGAGAATCTCGCGGCAATAGCACACTTCGCAGTGGTCCTTCCTCCCCAACCCCTCTGTCAAACTCTTCGCCGTCGCCCGGATGCCCGGCAGCAATCGAAGTGCCACCAGATGGCGCTCCAGCATCCTCGCCAAGTGGTTGTTTGCTCGTGCCTGTCGCGGTGACGAGATTCGAGGCCGTCGACGATGACTGACAACTTGTGCTGGGCTGTACAGAAGCAGATGCAGTCAGGTTGGCGCCATCTAGTGGTTGAATATCAACATATCTCCTAGGAACGTCAGTCGTGACAATCTCCTGCACAATCGGCACAGCCACCAACCCTGCTGGTGGCTCTTCATGTGGAAGATGACCGCTGTCTATACTCGCAACTGTGAATGCAGTAAAATAAATCGTAAATTCACAACAGACCCCATTCCAATCCCCCTCCTTCTATTCCAAGTAATACATCCACCAGCACACATACATCCACATGCACTACAAAGAAATAGCCAACTTGAACTAAAATGTCGTCTAATTGCAACCGTTTACTGCAAATGCACGTTGATAACTACACGATTGTCTAATAACAATCTCACCTGAGTCCTTAGCTGCAGTGCTATGTGGGCTCCAGCCACACATGGAGTAACTCGCCACGGAGTCGCCACCTGCTGTGCGAGGCAACGTGGTCGTATCGTGGTCCTGACACGGAGGCATACCCCTGTGTGACTGCTTTGTAGGGCTGCTGTGCATCAGCAGCACCTCTCCACCAGGGAGAGGGACGTGGGTGGTGATCGTGCAATGCGGCGGTGGCGACACGACGCAGGGTCTAACACCAGAGGTAGGGGAAGGCATCGACGCCTCACTCACGGGACCGGATCGAGTCATGGTCATTGCAGCGGCAGCTATCGTACAGTCATCGGCTCGAGAACCGTGACGCAAAACGGACGTCCGGATTCTGGTGGAATGTTTGTTTACGCCCAACTCGTCTACTGCTGCACGACCAGAGGCTGCTGAATGGGTCACTACTCCATCACGGCTGCTACGTTCCAGCATAGGCAATGTGTGTTTACTGCTGCTGTCATCAGAGCTGCTGCTGCATGCCGTTGAAGCTATGACCGTTACGGCATCAGGTTGAAACTGGACATGCTGTGTTCGTATCAGTGCTCCTTCAGTAGTACTTGCTGGGACTTTCACAATTGTACTTGCTGGAAGTGGCACAATTGTACTTGCTGGAACTGGCACAATTGCACTTGATGAAACTGGCACAATTGGGCTCGCAGGAACTAACACAATTGCACTTGATGGAACTGGCACAATTGGGCTTGCTGGAACTAGCACAATTTCACTTGATGGAACTGTCACAATTGGGCTCGCTGGAACTGGCACAATTGCACTTGATGGAAATGTCACAATTGGGGTTGCTGGAACTGACACAATTGCAGTGGATGACCGTGCCACAATTGCACTCGTTGGAAATGGCACAATTGCACTTGCTGGAACTGGCACAATTGTGGTGAATGACCGGGCCACAACTGCAGTGGATGACCGTGCCACAATTGCACCTGGTGGAACTGGCACAATTGCAGTGGATGACCGTGCCACAATTGCACTTGCTGGAACTGGCACAATTGCAGTTTGGAACTGGCACAATTGCAGTGGATGACCGTGCCACAATTGCACTTGCTGGAACTGGCACAATTGCAGTAGATGACCGTGCCACAATTGCACTTGGTGGCACTGGCACGTCCGTCGTTAATGGCACAGAGGAACTGCTGCTACGTGGGTCTGACACGCTGATGCCACGTGGCATTGGCTCACAACTGTCATGTGTTGCTGGGAGGATGCCGAACGTTCTTGACGAGGAAGCCGCCTGCCTCAGCTCCATGTTCTTCTTTGCGAGACTCTTCCTTGGGCTACGTTTGCTCGACACGACACCAATATTTCTAACGACTATGTGTCGGCCTTTCTTGGACTTTGCCGTGATCGAGATTGGTGACATCACACAAACGTCTGCTGGACTGCGAACGGACATTAATGACGACGACGACGATAATTCGGATGATCGCGATAGTGACCCTAGGAATGGATCCACCGGTAGTGGTGACGGGGACCGTGATGACGGTGACATTGACACCGGTTGTGTCAGCGACGGTGACACCTGTGATGGTGACACTGATGATGTTGGAACCAACGCTGACGAATGTGCTGGCATCGCTGGCAATGATAACTCTGACCTAGACGACGTCACCACCAATGTGGATGGTTGCGACAGCGACATCGACACTGGCACTGATGCCGATGAAGACGATACTGAAAATGGTGACGCTGACGATGGTGGTGGTGACAGTGATGATGACAATGACGACTTCGACAATGTGGGCGGCACCAACACTGCCGGCACCAGTTCTGCCGGAGATGCTGAAGCTGGTGATGGTGACACCGATGAGGTATCTGGCAGCACTGAGGGTAGAGATGGCTGTTCTGACACCGGCACCACGGAGGTTACTAATGGCAAAATCGATGGCGCCACCGTCACAGACTGTGATGACAACACACTTGACGTGGCCAGCGAAGCAGATGCAGTCTCTGTTGGATCTGCCACAGATATAGCAATGCCCTGCGCTTGTTCCTGGTTGTCATCTCCGGGAACATTTACAGGAGAGAATCCACGTGACTGCGCTGGAAGGATTGGTGTGCACCATGTTGTGGTGCACACCCCAACCGCCGACGCTCCGTCCACTCCCCTCACGTTTTCACGCACCAGTGCCGACCCGCTCCACGCTGGAAGCTGGGATGAGGCGGTGACCGTGGCAACATGAATCGGCATCGTAGATGTCCGGATTGAGGTTGACACGTAGGCTGCGGGCGTCGATAGAATTACGGGGGTTGCCATGACGACTGCGGTCTTGACGACACCATCAGATGGCAACGGGGAGGTGGTCGTACATGGCGATCCGACCAAGGCCGTTGCCGGGGACAACAGCACTACACTCTTAGCATTCACTGGTTGGGGACGACCTACTGGTGCAGTCTGCTGCAAAGGTAGCTGCTTAGTATCCTGCACGTACGCTGGCGAAGTCGTTACAGTACTGCCAACGCCGGCACTCAAACTGAGCATGGTCACCGACGGCTGTGTGATGGCGGGCACGCCCAGAAGCTCGTTTCCAGTGAGGAAGATAATCGTCGGAAAGTCGGCCATGAGCTGTGTTGGTTTTGGCAGTGAGAACGCACTGTGAGCGGCGTCATTGCGGTACGACAGATATTTCTGCAATGGATAATACGAAACAGCTCTGAGATCCTACGCAGTTCTTGTGTTGAGCCTAAATTGAGGTACACTTTAACTAGTGAACACGATTATACAGTCATGTGTTCACACGTATGTGTGTGCGTGTAGGCCTCACAATCCACTAAAACGCGAGTAATGCACATATGAGATGCATAAAACAGTTAAGGTAGTGTGCCACACAAACACTTTTGGAACTCATCTGCCCATATGTTGACTGGTTACATTGTTATTATTATCTATGTTAGGCCGATGGGAAAAACCTGGTATTTAGCACTCACCATGTACCACACAGGCTTAATCATGTTTGCGGCAGGTGGCACCACTAGCGCTGGATCGAACAATGGAGGCGAGAAGTTGAAGTCCGGAACTTTGCCATGGTCCTTAAAGTACTATTAATCAAAAAAATAAATGGATGATCAGTAAATTGCAATTACACTCTGAACACAATTCAATACCTAGACACATGTTAACACCACGATGTTAATATTTCTGTATGTGGGGTGGGGGGGAATGCTTTTCAGTTGTACAGAGATAAACTAGCAAATAAAATATCAGACACAAATGACCACATGTGCGTGTGTGTGTGTGCATGCGTGTGTACCTGTGTGTGTGTGTGCATGTGAGAACTAAGATAGATAAGATAGATAGAGAGATACATACATACATGCATGCATGCATGCATACATACATGTATACATACACACATACATATGTACGTGCATAATATAAACACATGCTTCAAATTTACAGTTTCATACCTTGATCGAGTTATTGGTCGCTTTTGCAACTGTCAAATTCTTAATGCGAAGCCGTATCTGCTGCTCAGTCTTTGTCGGCACCATATGCTGTCTGATAAGCCTCGCATACTGAGGATCAGTCCTTGGGAACTGAGCTATACCCATGGCTATCAAGCTGTCATGTAACAACACATTTTATTTTGTCAAATTTATTTGGAATATAAAATGTGTGCACAAGATGTACAGTTAAACTAGAAAATTCTATCATTCTGATGAGGTGTGCACACAGATGAGGTAAGACATATAATAAGGTATATAATAATAACACTAATAATAATAATATTAATGTACAATAAAATAACTTCTCAACTGATGGAGCCACCACTCACTTGTCTTCTGCTTCTATGAAAACTGGCTTCTCGTGCTCCTTCGGCGGTTGCTTTGGCAGCAGGCCGTGTGCTGGCAGCATCTCAGGGTAGATGAAGGCTCGACTCTCAGCCAGTGTCAGCACCGTGTGGGGCTTGAGTTCAGGGAAGACTGAAAAAAGGGACATGTGAATAACACGCCTCTAGGTGAGATGTATGACGTGAATAACATGCCTCTAGGTGAGATGTATGACGTGAATAACATGCCTCTAGGTGAGATGTATGACGTGAATAACACGCCTCTATGTGAGATTATGACGTGAATAGCACGCCTCTATGTGAGATGTATGACGTGAATAACACGCCTCTAGGTGAGATGTATGATGTGAATAGCACGCCTCTAGGTGAGATGTATGACGTGAATAACACGCCTCTAGGTGAGATGTATGACGTGAATAGCACGCCTCTATGTGAGATGTATGACGTGAATAACACGCCTCTAGGTGAGATGTATGACATGAATAACACGCCTCTAGGTGAGATGTATGACATGAATAGCATGCTACTAGGCGAGATGTATGATGTGAAAACACACCGCTGTAAAACTAAATATTGGATTTATTAGAATTAATATTATTCTCAAGCTTAGTTTACAATCTAAGCTCACAATCAGTACTCAATCATCCGCCTTGCCTTCGCATGCTCAGCATGAACTACAGCAAAATGTAGATGTCTTGATGATAGCATGGACACATTCATACAATGAATGTACAAGCGAACTATGAGGTTGTGTTCCTACAATGATTTTGCAAATTGCATTATACGGTTTTTCGAAAAAGGTCGACTATATGGCAGAAATGAATAGTACAGGATAGCATTAGTAATGTGATTTCTTATAACTGGTTTCTATTTCTCAAAGGTTGGTAATGTAGTTCCAATTCAGATCACTGAAATACTCAACATTTCCACATTATTGAGTAATTCGGTGAATTTAGAAAGTGCAGTGTTATATTGTTATCAAGATTTATAGCATTTAAAGCCGCACAATGTGCATCCAAACGCTAATTTCTCCAGTACTAGACTAGCAAATACTTCGTGTCATGCATAATCACACTACCTTATGACAAAATAAACTCTAGTTGCTCCCATTTCACTGCGCGTTTGCTTAAAACCCACAAGAAAGAGGTGAGAAAACTGGCATTCTGGCGCTAACGCCGGCCTGTTTGCCAAACAATTTAGCCTCGAAGTGGTTAGGGTGACGTCATGTGTTTTTATCTTTGCTACACCCGTACCGCTGTACATACCGCAGCACCGCTGCACGGTTGCTTGGAGATTGGAGAACTGTCAACAACATCGGAGAATTTGAACAACATTGGAGGTATTTTTAAATATCTTTTATAAGACAACGCGCAGTGAAATGGGAGGAACTAGAGTTTATTTTGTCATAAGGTAGTGTGATTATGCATGACACGAAGTATTTGCTAGTCTAGTACTGGAGAAATTAGCGTTTGGATGCGCATTGTGCAGCTTTAACTTGCTAGCACCAAGACTGGGGTCAAATCAGAGTTGTATATATTAGGTGTCGTTCACAATTATCAACATTTTCACAAGCGTACAAACCGTACACTGGGGAGGGGGGTCAATGCCCGCCATACACTTTCAGCATTTCCGAAAAATGTCGATCCATTTCCCGCACCGCACGCCCCAGCTGGCATCGTGCGCATCCTCATGCCGCGACGCGCCGAGCCCCGGCCAGCCCACGCCCCGCACGGGCCCGCTGAACGAACCAACCGAGCTAGCTAGCTAGCAGCCGAGTGCAGTGTAAACAACCGGCACGATGGCGGTTTTGCATGTAATTCATATACATGTATCTCTATGTAGAATAGTGTGAAAAAAATCAACAATTTTCTTTGTACACTTTTAGGGGGAAGGTGGGGGTCTCGAAAAAGTGTACGCTTTGTACGCTTGTGAAAATGTTGATAATTGTGAACGACCCCTTACTACACCATGCTATCAACACTAACTACTGTATTACATAATGGAGGCGATTTTGAGAATCAGTAAACAAAAGTAGATTCTCCCAAAAGTAGCACTTAGTGGTAATATCCGAAAAGTCTGAAATGACACGATCGCAGCAACATACCCACACGGTGTGCTTGAACGTTTATTGTATATATACTATGTTAATTCGCACCCATAATCAAAAACAGCTACAATGTCAATGTGAATATAAATGTGCCATTAAAGACAGAACATGTGACTCTGTGACTGGGTCAGTAAAATATATGTGCAAATGACTCCTACTCACCCTTTCTCACTCGCTTTTTCTGTTTCCCTGGGGATTCGTCTGCTATATGATTGATATTGGCATTGTCCACTATGGCCAATCCCTCATTCAGGTTGCATGTATTGAATGCGGATTTTCCTTGACTTAGTGACATGCTCGCATATTTACCAAGCTCATGCTGTGACAAAAGCAAAAATAATCTTCAAATCAATTTCAAATCGTTAATTCAAAAGATATTCACATGGACTAAGTCATACGGAATAAAAATAAAACCTATACCAGAGCCATACTGCGTGTGGACAAAGTTAACCACCTATGACATGCTATATGATATATATATATATATATATATTATATATATATATGATGATAACCTATGATATCCACATAACCGAGATATCATAAAAACAAATGCCACCATAGATGATAGCAAACATTTTTTGAATTTGTTTCAAAAACAAATTAACTGAATTGAAATGAAATGAATTGATTGAAATTAAATAAATTGAATGTATTTTGTACATTTGGTTAAATGGTTAAATGAATAGAGCCTAGTGTTTATTCGACGGGTTTATGAATAAAGAATGTTCTTATAGGTTTATACTGAGTAACAAAACCCAACTTACCAGGAATTGCTTGCAAAGGAGAGCTTCCTCACTCATTCCCTCACATTCATTGGTCAACAGAAACGTCTGTGTGGACAACTGTACATGCTGTAGAGGCAGAGAGCACTGGTGCATTAACAGACCACATAGGTAGCAGCACACGTAGAACAATAAGTCCTAGTTGTATTGATTTCACCGCAGTCTGGTTTGCGGTCTGGTATCAGCTGCTTAGACGGCTTTTCAATATATCACAAATGATATATGTTTGTAACTTTGACATTTTGACTGAAATTTATCTTATCCATTCATAACACGCATCTTTTGAGGTACAATGTTAAACTACGTGACTGCGATGACGATTTTTGTCAATCCTATTGAATCCTGCAGTGATAAACAATCCCCACATGCAGAAATCCACGATGTCACCAATACCTTTCGCATCTGGTCAGCTAGCTTTCTTCTCAAGTCATCATTAAATGGAAATTCCTCAGTTTTGAGGTGTTCCTCCATGACACATAGTTCACTCTGCTCCTGTTGCTGCTGCTGCTGTTGTTGTTGTTGCTGTTGCAGCTGGTGGTGGTGACCTTCCTTGCTTTGCCATTCTTCCCACTCCGACTTCAGCTCAACAGTGCTACCAAACATAGGTAAAAGGTTTATTTATCTCAAAATTCCTTTAGAAAAGTAACAATGTGGTCAGTACTTTGCATTTAATGACCATCAACTAAAACACTAACAAAATTATTTAAAAAAACCTACTTGAACAGGTTGTGTTGTGTACGTGCTGCATGATTACATAGATCCATCACACTAGTTGTACATTTTATTAAATAGCACTCAGGCAATCCCATCTTACGCACCTTGTTGGCAGAGATGGTGTGGCATTTGCCAGTGGAATGATGTACTCTGATGTGTCATCTTCCTCAAGAATGTCAGCAAGTTCTTGCATGAGTTCATTCAGTTCCTTCTCTGCACATGCAACAAACAGTTTATGACTGACTAAGAATATAGATGTAAGCCAAGCATTGTTATTCAGCTGCCACCAGCCATCCTGCATCTGAACTAAAACTGTTTAAACAGTTAACAGTTTTTGCTAGGGTCAGAGTCCACTGTGACCTTAAACATGTTATGACCTTTTTAATGATAGTAAGTGCTTTGTGTAGCTGCGCTAACATTTTGTTTTCTCGTATTTTTCCTATTTAAAGAATATAAAGGTAAGTCAGTGTGATGGTCATGCAGATACGGCAAAACGCGAGTGGTTTTGGAAAACAAGGAAATCTCACATTTTGTCTGTTTTGCAAAAGAGCTTCATGGGAACTAAAGTTTATACAGAGGGATAATATTCAAACTCAAGTTCTTACTTGTCACTCTGACGGCCTTATCATCCCGGAAGTCCTCCTTATCCACCTCCTCCTTGTCTTCGAGGAAATTATACTCCGGGTCATTGGCTTCTTCATCTACACTTTCATTATGATCGTTTTTTTCCACTGGAAAATAAACCAGCAGTAATGATTTGTTTCATAATGGAAAGATGCACCACAAAAATGCAAGGAAATCAGTTGACGTGATAACTTGGCGAATAAATGTTATCGGTTGACGGTGGTTAAAGTAACTTAATATGCAAACATTCACAACTCAAATCAAAGCGCTATGAATGCAAACAATAAGCGTAATGCGTGTGCCTACCGCGATGCACACATTACAGATTTATTTCTCACTTCCTTCCTGCGAGACGACTTACAGGAGGTGCTGTACAGGCCTGCCAGCCAGTCGAGCCACTCTGGGTCTTGAGCCTCTGTCTCGTCATGCAAATCTGGGAACAGATCTGGAAACATAAAGTTGGCCTCGATCTCCTCCAGCGGAGTGTCCACCAGAGGGAGCTTGGAGCGTGTTCTGCAGGCTATTAGCTCAGCATCTGCATCAGTTGCCTGCGAGGTCGATGGCACAGCGGGCGGTTTGTACAGCGGAGGTCCCATTGGAACCGGCATAGCCTGGGGGAATACGTGACACATAAAACGTTGCAGGCTCACCACGCCTCCACTGTCAACTGTACGCTAGTTAGCAGCTACACTCGTAGCACTAGATTGGTGTGAACTTAGATGCAGCACTTATTTATTATATCGCATTCGGAATTTACATGTGCACACACATCACGTAGGCTGGATACTCCCAAGACAGCTTTATTAGTCATAACACAAGACAATGTTAGCTGGAGTTTACACAATGAAAGAACTGCATGTCAGGTTTAATGATGAATCTTCATAGGTTTTACAATTATATTATTTATGCCAGCTGCTTATATCGTCGGGTAAACTACATCATATGGAAAACAATGCAGAGAGACACTGCGACTGCGCATAACTGAGGCACATACCACTATGTGCTTAGCTGTCTGCCTGGTAGGCTCTGAATCTCCATGATTGTCATCAGGCTCCTTCAGAGGAGTAGACGACAAGGGTGTGGGAGTCTGTGGGGTGAATGGCCCACAGGAGGTTGCTGGTGACCCTAACTCACTAGGGTGGGACAACCAGCTCTCTTCATCGCTCTCAATTGCCTGCAAGATGATTGCTTAGGATTAGAAGCATCACAGCAATCACCCAAGTGGGTTCTCACAGTACCATTGGCACATATATCTTCATGATGATGCACCGAGTCTATATTTGGGTGTCTGAAGTGTGCCTGTATATGATAGCGCAGCATGTGTGTGGGAGGAGGTCATTACCTCTGGATCAGCTTCTGGGTTGTATTCCTCATCTTCTGTCTCCGAAAACTCTGCCTCTAAAATCTTTGGGTTAGACCTCTTCTTCATAGGTGACACTGGCCAGGGAACTGAAAGCTATAGTGAACGAATAGGTAGAATATCGGCACATACGCATGCGTATACAATACATTCAATACAAAAGATCCACAAAACCTGTGAATCCCACAAAAATTTATGATAAAAAGTAACTAATCAATCAATACATTATGACATATTAAAACCATATTTATTGCTTACTAGCTACAGTATAGGATAGGCTAGGATAGGTTATGATAGAGATATTGAAGAATATTACATGGCATGCACAGATGTTCTGCACAACGCAATTCGTTGTACAATAAATTCATGCACACACACACACACATGCATGTACATACAACTTTTCATCACCTACCATCGATGCAAATAAACTTTTTAGAAGCATTGCTTATTTAAACTCGAATAAAATTAAATAGCAATATTTGTCATTTTGAGTAGCAAAATTACGGGTGACGACATAGTCAAGGCCATATGGAACTGCTAATTTACAGAGTAATTTGTGCTGTGCCCACCTGCCCTTTCTGCTTCACCTCTCGGACCTTTGACCTGGTCAGTTTAGGAATACACAGGGCTTCATCTACAGTCTCTGATTCTCCCATTGTGTTTTGAACCATTGCCAGCACATGTTCATTCGTGATTACATGCTGTAATAAAGTCATGATTAACATGGGTTAATATCGAATTTAAAATACAACCAAAGCAAATCATATTAGCAGATATTAAACTGACGTTTGATGTTAACTGACTATTCTACCAATTTTCATAAATGCATATACATATAAATATATATATATATATATATATATATTATTAGATCTAATATGTTTCCGAGAACATAAGCTTTTAAGAGATGTTCTAATTGCTTTGAAATAGTTATGCATCACTCACGTGCAGTATGCTTTTCACATTGATCACCGACAGATTACTCTTGGCTGCATGCTGCTCCAAGAGTCGGTCAATATTTAAGTAGTCTTCTTCTCCATCTTTCTTAGAAGGCATTTCTGCTATTTTGACATTGCTCTTGCTATCTGTGCTGCACCCAATTTTCTGTCGCTTGCTCTTCCTTTCAGGACTGTATCTTATGCGTTTACGAGCATTACGTTTAGGTTGGCTCTCCACAATCATTGTAGCTTTGGCTCGCAGTGATGCCTTACTGGTTGTCCGTGATGACTTTGGCCCAACTGGAATAGTGCTCCCTTTCTTCCTTGTAGTTTTCTTTGTGGGGGATTTTTCCTCAGTAGGCATCTGGTTCAATGGACCATGCAGCTCCGATAACATAGGGCTTCCTTCTGTATTCATAAACTTGAGATTCTGGTTAAGTTCCTCCAGATGGCATTTCTCACTATCAGATGTCAGGCAGGAGACTACCGTATCATCAGCAGCGCCATCTGGGAAATCTTCTCGTTCCAAGGATGATGACGTGGAACACGTTGGTCTGACATCTGTTACCCTTTTTCTGATTGTCGTCACTTTGTGCTCCTTTGCTGGAGAAGCACGAGTTAGTTTATATGTCGAGTCATGAGCAACACTAGGTAATTTTTTTTTCACAGCATGAGAAGGGCTAACCCTTTTTCTTGAATAAGAAAGTTTTTTTGGAGAGTGTCGAGTAGCTGCACACTTCTCACTGTGTGATTTTTCTGGCGGTGGTGGCTTTTTTCTCGTCTTCATAGCATTATATTAGAATCACTACACCTACTATGTTTTCATCGCAGTATGTAATCCCTCATTTCATCTTGCACCATGTCAATAACTTGATAGTCTCTCCAATGTATACCTGTAGGTATAAATAACTGAATTTTCTTATCCGTATGTTTTACCTAGAAACAGGAGATTAAACATGTATACAGTGTAAATGCAGAATACATATTATTTGTAGAAGGTAAAGGAGACCAAACATTTCAACAATTCTAGTAACTAGTTGATATATTAATAGACTTGTACTATTTTTAGCAGACGTTAGTCGCAGAGCACTCAGTCAGTGAACTGTGAACTTGTGAAGTAATTTATTTAATATTTAGCCAGGCCAAACAACGATAATTGATGAACAAAATTACAAAATAATTTTATTTGTATTTAGTCACGTGTGATGTAAAATCAGATATTATTATTGTATTATTCCGAATCATGTTACGAGATAAACTGTTAAACAAGTTATTCAAGTAACAATAATATTAACAAGAGCCGCAGAGCGTCTGGGCTCATCTGAGGTCTGTTGCTACGGTTATGAACGTAACATTTAAGTCGTGCGTAGTACCACATTTGTTAGGCGCAGATATGCAGATACGCAGTTGCGTACACATCATTTCAGCAAACATTTTTTTTATTGCAGAGAGAGAGAGCGAGAGAGATGAAGAGAGAGAGAGAGAGCGAAAGAGAAAAGAAAGAGAGAGAGAGAGAGAGAGAGAGAGAGAGAGAGAGAGAGAACAGGTGAGAGGAGAGATAGGGAGAGAGTCAGACTAAATTGTTTATAAACAAATAACACCCACGCGGCGGGCTACTGTATCAGTTACGTCATCAATTGAAATGTACATTCCGATTTCGCTGCGCGGCGTCCAAACTTTCGACGAAGATGGCGGGCAGAGGTAAGGCAGACGCACGTATAACGTACAGATTTCTTCAATGCAGGGCAGGATCAAACACATGTTCGACTGACAGTTCAACGCATCGGGCTCTGAAGCTTCAGCGAGCAGCGTATGCTCCACCATATCCCGACATTGCACACTACTGTACGTCGACGGAGAGAGCCATGCCAAGGACAGTACAAAACTGGCAAATTTTCATTGGTAGGTTTGACGATTCATTTCTGCAATTACTTATCTCAAGATTGGTTAAACTGAAGGTAAGAAAGTAATTCTTTCTGCACTTTTGAGCGCAATATATATTTGACCTATCCTGCCGGGACATTCTTCTCACTCTGTTCCGATAGATGGCTTGCATACTGACTAGGTGCAGGGAATAGATAATCCGAACTAGTTGCGACCTTCGTTTAGCCCATGCTGTGCTATCAGCCACCCACCTCAAGCACCTGCGAGGTAGGCCTATTTATAGTTGGCCTTAATCAAAAACAGACTTTTGCATAAGTGCTATTGACATTCTATTCCCAACATACAGTATCTCATATAGAGAATGAAGTTCATATATGATTTAAGGCGCGTAAACGTTGTTCAAGTAAGTTTTGCATGCAGAATTTCACTGTGAAATTTAAGTCTTCCAGAATCACACAAGTACCATCAAACACAGTTCAGTCCTTTGTTAACAGTCAACAAACCCATGTTTAACCCTCCTCTTGAGGGTCAAAAGGTTATCAGACACTTACTCTTCAAACGTCAGTGGAAAGCACATTTCATGGTCCTTTCAATAAAGTGATAAAAATGGTAGGTCAGTGAGAAACAAAAAAAGTTTTTCACTCTGTCCGTTAGGCCATGCCCTCAGAAAATGTCTGATATCTGACCTTTCCCCACTGCGCTTTGACCTGTGACCTCCAATTTCACACTGGTGATGGGTTTCCTGCCCATCACACTATACACCAAACATTACGAGCATAGGTCGAGCCGTTCAGATTTGTGCCGCAATTCCGTATTTCCTCCTATACCTTAAGTTAAGGGGGAAATATTCCCTCCGTTTACACATCTTCACCTTTGACCCTTGACCCCCAAATTGATCATCCCGAGTCCTTTTCACGACCCCCCCCCCACCTGACGTCCCGAATATCGTGACCGTACGTCGAGCGGTTAAGATTTGTGCCCAACTGTTGACGGACGGACGGACGTACGGACGGACAATCATGCGATTCTACAGACTACAGCTACAAGTACAAGCTGCATCTGACTTCGTCAGATGAGCTAATAAAGTGGAAATTATGCGAAACTGTCACATAATAAATAAATAAAGACACCTTTGATACACGGCCTTATAATTAATATAAAACAATAACCATGGGCATATACTTTGTCGGGCAACATTTGTAACACACAATTACAATTACTGAATTAGCATCAATAACAATACAATACTCAATGGACAATAGTCAATACTAGGAGTAGGACTGGTAATGTTCCACTGTACCATCAAGTACGAGTTACTAGTAAACAACTCAAATTGAGTGTTGTTGTTGTTATTCATTAATCCTCCTGTTACACGAGGTCATGGTCACAATGTATACACGATTTGTATCGTTATTTACAAATTGAAAATCTGTACTAAATAAACTTACGCCATTCCTACTTGCGTTACGCCCTCTGTAGTCACCAACGGCAATAAAATAAATGTTGGATAAGCATTTCCCGAATTTTTGGCACGTTTTCTCACCGATAGTATTTAGATGAAAGCAATTTTTATTTAAATGCCTTATCATTGCGAAGCTATAAAAATAATTTGGTACAAACCTTATAGTTAAACAGATTTCATCATGATAGATTTCATTATCGTCAACGTTCAGTACAACCTACAACAATGCTAATGCGCTGTACTGTAGTCATCACGTACTCTAAAGAGTGACTTATAGTGCTATGCAATGTGGTGCACTAAAGGCTAGAGCAACAACAAATAAACGGGCTACTTTAATTATATGGATCACAGACAATTCAATTCAAAATTCAATTCAAATAATTTATTTTATCACCATAATTTGCAAAAAATACAATGATGCAGAAAACATTATTTTGAAAGGTGAAGGGGTAGCGAAAGACCATAGCATAGGGTCATCAAGTCAGCTATCCCTCTATATGTACAGTAGACATAATATGGAGTGCCAGATATTCGCTGTATTGCAAATGAGGAAAAGCTGAAATAAATTTGCAAATAAAAGTAAAGGTGCAGTATATACAGTGATAACATACAAGAACAACAATCAGTTGACAGTACTGTAGGATACAATAAATAAATTTGTAAAGAAGAAGATATATGAGTTTGATAACTTCATATCGTAAGTGATGTAAACAGACAACACTTATGTGAAACCTGACATTGGTTAATTATTAGCGCTGAGAAGGTCTATGTCCCCCAGGGTACTGCCGGAACGTACCCTAGCTGGTACTATCTGTCGGACCGTATCTCGCCTACTCCACTAATGAGTCTAGGGAGTCGCCTACGCCTACTCCCTAACCATATCAGATAGTTATCATGCAGGGTACGTTCTGGTATACCGGACCGTACCCCCGGTAAATTCCGGCAGTACCCTGGGGGACATAGACACTATGAGCGAATTATTAGCTTGCACGACCTGTTGGGTAGGATCAGATCATTTTTTGGCATTTACGATTGATTAGTCATCACTATATTTACAAAATATATGCAGCACATTTGTAGATATAACCTACAACATTATGTATTGCGTACAATACATTCGTGAAAAACCAGAGTACCCAATCACTAGTATAAAACAAGAGCCGCAGAGCATCTGGGCTCATCTGAGGTCTGTTGCTACGATTATAAACGTAAAATTTCAGTCGTGCGTAGTACCACATTTGTTAGGCGCAGATATGCAGACACGCAGTTGCGTACACATCATTGTTAGGACACGCCCACTATCGCAGATGGAGGTTAGGGGGAGGGTGGGGGGGGAGG
>NW_014577316.1:483996-490455 GCF_000485595.1 Priapulus caudatus | reverse complement strand
GTGTGTGTGTGTGTGTGTGTGTGTGTGTGTGTGTGTGTGTGTGTGTCTGTGTGTGTGTGTGTGTGTGTGTGTGTGTGTGTGTGCGTGTGTGTATGTGTGTGTGTGTGTGCGTGTGGGTGTGCGTGTTCTCCCAATCTCGTCGCGGCCATGTAACACACGGGACGCGCTGTCTATGTGGTTGTGGTCCGTCGCGGACCGACAGCCCCGGTGGGCGTGCGACGCGAGACCACGAGCGACCGCGTCGCAAGAAATAATGAAACCTGGTGAGAAGAGCGTCATCAGCAGGCATCAGCAGTCGCATGCGAGATGCATTCTCTGTTGAAATATTTAGCTGTGACGTATATCTCACGTCACCCGTTCGCCCGAATGTGCTGTAGCTAACCCGGATGTGCTTTAGCTAACCCGGATGTGCTGTAGCTAACCCGGATGTGCTGTAGCTAACCCGGATGTGCTGTAGCTAACCCGGATGTGCTGTAGCTAACCCGGATGTGTTGTAGCTAACTCGGATGTGCTGTAGCTAACTTGGATACGGAGAAAGGTAGAGGTAGGTAGAAGTGCTTAAGCAAACTAACAAACTAGACAGAGGGCACTCATCAGCAGCAGCTCGCCTTAGGGCGTCCAGTCAGCAGCAGCCAGCAGCGAGCCAGCTGTTATACACATACATGTTACACGCTCGCGGAGGTATGCACTTTCCGTCGATCGCGCAAACACTAGTGGCTACACACACACACGAACACACACACGCGAGCGATTGCATGACCTCCGTTTGCGCGGAGGTAAAAAGCATCGCATACAGTTGACCACTCTATGTTACTATCCAAACTAAAAGCAATTGGTCTACAGTACAAGGTCGTGAAATGCTTGCAGGCCTATCTGTGCAGAAGAAGCAAGATGACACATGTGCGATGCCGTCTCATCTGGAGTTGCTATTTCTAATATATATATGTCAATGATATTGCAGCCGCTGTAAAAAATAAGCTGTTATTGTATGGTGATGACTGGGCGCTGTTAGCATTACGAAGTCACATTGACGTTGACCAGGAGAAATTCAAATTGTATGCAGACCTACGAATACTTCTATTACATAATTACTATTAGTATTACTACAAGTACATGTTACAATAATTAGTAGTAGTAGTAGTACTACTATTACTACTAGCTCCAAGAAACGGTATTGCTAGGGTTAGAATATCCTATATTGACGTTAGTCACACAGCCTGGTCGGGTTACTAGACTAAATACTAGTACTAGACTAAGTTACTACTATATCATGCCACTAGAGCTACTAGAGACTACTAGTACTACTACTAATACTATATAGTATAGTACTAGAGCTAGTACTACTACTAGCTGCAACAAACGGTATTTGCAAGGGTTAGAAGACCTGTGTAAACACAATTTGTTGTGTAGTAGAGTAACAGTAAACAACACCGACGTCCGTACTACTGAGTACTGGAGTGGTAGACGTTCGCCACGTTGGCGTGGTAGACGTTCGATGGAAAGTAATCTTTGCTGCTTTTGACTCGTCACATCGAACAACCTTACAGTTCTATGCACTACAACACAGTGGCATGATATATGTGTAGCGACGCTGCGCTACAGCTCATTAATTAGGCACATTGCCGAGCGAAAAGAGAGCAGGCAACAGCCGGTAGCGGGTGCGACAGGTGGCATAGGTGTCGAACGGTGACTAGAGAGAATGGTCGCTTAAGAGAGCAGAGAGCGGGGTACGTGACACGCGACACTATGGGATGCGGCCCTCGCTAGACGGGGGTCGGCAGAATAGGAACCTGGACAACCCAAGAGGTGACAGGATAATGCCCGGATGAAGGGCACAGGGATCGCCGGTGTATATAAGGCGAGCGGCACGCGGACACGGGAAACCCTACTCGCTCTATCCCCGTGTCATCATCTGTCACAGTTGTATTTGTACGCTACGTGTTGTATTCACCTTGTAATGGCTAACAATACAGTCGCTTGTGGTACGTTACTCCTCTAGTTGGCGTTTGCTTTATGTCTACCGCACCCTGTACTCTGCTATCTAACCTACCTCACCTACCACACCTAATTGTAGCCGCACATCGAGGCTACATATGCATGGATGCAATATCGATGGATATGTATGAATCCGAAAGTATATATGCTCTATGCTCTATGCCTAGCTCTATGCTATATGTAGATGCTGTAACTATGTCGTCATCATCGGAAAAATCAGAACATCCGGTCCATCATGGATACAGATCCGGTCTATCATCGATAGAGCTAGACTGGTACGAACCTTCACTCCGCCAAGTATCCTTGGCTACACTGAACTTATAGTTAGTGCAGCGTGTGCACCGGCAGCAGTCTAGCAGCCGCGTGAAGAAAAACTGCGTGAAAATGCCATGAACTCGAATATCGTGACCGTACGTCGAGCGGTTAAGATTTGTGCCCAACTGTTGACGGACGGACGGACGGACGGACGACCGGACGACCGGACGGACGGACGATCATGCGATTCTACAAGCTGCATCTGACTATGTCAGATGAGCTAAAAATCTCGAGCATTTCACAATAATATAAATTGATGTTAGTTATAAATACTTTAGCAATCCATCGCTTTGCGCTTAATCTCTCAATGATTAAATTTGGAATCACAATAAAATAAAATGCACCTGAAAAAATCCACTTTTATTTCATGATATAATAATATCAAACAACAAAACACTTATCTATATAGCTAACTGCTTCACCTTGTAGGACTGACAGTGACATCAGGAGAGCATAATTAATATAGACATATCTATATTATACCGATTGCCGATATAGCCATGCAATGCAATGCAAAATTCAATATATATGCATTTGTATTCTTATATCAATATCCATGTATACTAGAGGGTGAATGATCTACATTCAACCCTGAAGTATATCAACATTGATACATGCACTCTGCTCCAACTTAACATTTATAACCAACGGTGACGCCACCTGGCAATAAGCGAGCGGCGCTAGCTGGGTATCTGCGAGCCGCAGTTGCCGTGGTAGACCATGACATCGCCCTCGCACGTAAAGTACTGCTCGAAGATGTCCGTGTAGCCATGGTCCCGCCACCAGGTGCACAGCTGATAGTTCCAGGTGCACGGCAGCGTGTAGAACAAGTCCTCGTGCTCCAGGCTGATCAACGTAAAGAAATCCTGGTCGCCGAGGTGGCCCTTGAACGAGTACTTCGCCGCCAGGTCGCTGATGACGCTCGCGTTCAGCAAGTCGTTGTACTCGCGCGATCGCCGCATGCGATCCAAGTCGAGCAGCACGACGCCGCTGTTGTACCCCGTCAGGCCGCCAGGGGGCGGGCCGCCGACGCGCGTGCCCGGATGCCGGCCGCGGTACGCGCTGAACGTGTGTCGGTAGACGGGCTGCATCTCGTGCGCCATGCCCATCACGTGGCCGTCCTTGAAGCGGGCGAAGTGATCGTAGAGGGCGCCGATGTCACCGCGGAACTCGAGGTCGCTGTCGAGCATGATGACGCGGCGCAGGTCGAGCACGCGGTGCAGCGCAACCGACAGGAAGAACAGCGCGTCGCTGTAGTAGGCGCCCGGCTTGTAGCTAAAATGAGCCTGCAGGTGCGACACGAGCCCGTGCAGCTGCCGCGCCATCTCCGACACGCTGTGCGCGCGCACGCGGTACGGCGGCGTCGTCGCCGCGATGCGACCCGGCTCGGCGAGCTCGCGGAAGGCGTCGGCGGCGACGGCCGCGCTCTCGTCGTCGCTCACCAGGTGGTAGTGTATCGGCACGGACGCGTGGCGCAGCATCGACGCGACGCACGTCCGGAAGCGCGCCGCCAGCTTCGCGTTGCCCTTCGCCTTCGTGAACAGGATGAGCACGTCGATGTAGCGCGAGTCGTTCGCCGCCGCGGACGCAGGACTCGGCGCGACGGGCGCGCGCGGGCGAGGCGCGTCCGCCGCCGAATGCGCCGCGTCGCTCTGACTGGCGAAGGCCGCCTGCTCGCGGAGATACGTCGCAACGACGGGGTCGTCCGATTCGTACGAGGCGCCCAATCCCCTGTCGGCGCGGAGCGAAGACAAGCCGTACCACAGCACGAGCACGGCGAGAGCTATTGCCCACAGCTTCGCCGCCCACCTGGTCACGCGTCTGAAGCGCATGCAGCCATTTCTGAATTCCATTATTGTTCGTTATTTGCTTTGCTATAGACGATAATTGCTTTATAACAAGTACACAGAAAATACAGCAGGAATGCAGAGGGGTACAAAGCACCAGCGAGTTTCTATGCTATTATCACGTATAGTCACTAAAATGCAAATTTATGTTGTTTTACCACAGTCACTGTATAGCACACAGGACGAAACTATGCCAGATGCACCACAGTAAAAGCTAATGCATGCATAACACCTACGGACAGCAAATCATAGGTCCTAGTATTCTGCACCACGATCTTCCTTATAAAGGAAATATACTTTGACAGGTCCACACGACGTTTTCACCACCTCTTCATGATTCACAAGAAACCAGGTACCAACACCATAGGCCAGTGTTGGAATACCTTAAATGGGAAAAGGTGCATGTGATTAGGAAATAAACAAGATTGTCAATACGATAATGTGAATAAGAAATTCAAATGCAATGTCATACTATAACAGAATGACGACTGAACAAGTTAAAGCGCCGTAATATGTAAACAAATGTAATGACGTAGCACCACACACATATTGCGCTAAATATCTTCAAGTGCAAATAACACAGCTTTATAACTAGAATAGAATTAGTATACAACACATGTATGATGCACTTAATATATTTTTCTAAACATACCAAGATTCAGCACTTTAAGCAAGGTGAAAAGATTGTTCTCTAGAGTAAGATCCTGATATGGGCGCCTTGTGCAGTGGTACTTGATGAAAGGGTAACATCCAGTTCTCAGTATGTGGTAGTTTGCATCGTCAACTTGCCAGTTAAAGTGCGACAGCCCGAACTGGTCATTCTTCACACTGTTGTACCTATTACAGCAAATTATCACGTTAATGGCAGTATATACGCACACTTTATAGTCACAAAACCCCATAGTAGTAACTCTGCTGTTCATATTAAGGTTGACATATCACAGACATTGAACAGTTTGGCGATTATACTCTCCCTTGCTAACCTTTGAATTCAGAACAGTTTACAATGAAGCATAAGACCATTTGCTTCCTATCACATATGTAGAGTACAGTATGGATTGTTATTGTCAATGAAACCAAGTTGGTGGAACATGTCTGTAGTATATGATGTGGTCTGTCCAAAACTGGTTGATCTTATAGTGAAGCACTATATCAAAGAGCAATATTGGCCCAGTATATACTGGGTTTAAAGCTGAACAGACACATGACAGTTTTTAACACATACCACTCATGTCACTACTTCCCCACTAAAGGTACAAGCTTGCAATAGCACATGTATCATTGTATGGCCTCATTTTAATATTGTACATTTAGACTTGATTAAATATACATTATATCAGGAGTGTGTATATAGATCCTATATTATACACTCCTGATTATATGTAAAACAGGTACAAAATCAGCTCAGGATTATGTTTGTTGACTTTATTCTAAGCTTTTATCCAGATGAGACGGGATACTAGAGAAGCGTTGCCGAATGGAGGTGTTGATCCGAAGCGCTGAGCGCAGATCTTGCGCGCAGTTCCGCGGGAAGGCGCACGCGACCGCGGGAACGTCCTACGACAGTATGCAGCGCTGGCAGTGGCAGCTATGGATCCGTGCGCCGAATGCATAGGCCGGCACACGGATCCATAGCTGCCAGCGAGCAGTCGATAATTTTACCGGGAATACAATGGAACAGCTCAGCTGCAATGAGCTGCTGTTCTTTGCAAGTTCAAAGAAAATATCAATAAAAGTGTCAACACCTTCTACTTCTACACTGTGTTGTATAACTTTTATTATGAATTGTATTTTATTATGCGTCAGCGGCTTCATGTAACGAGCGGCAGCTGCAGCGGATACATAAGCTGGGTTTTATAATAATACATGCGGAAATAATACGCCTCTATTCATGTAAATAGAAATGTTCATCTATATACAAACAATGACGACGTAATAATGACAAAAGGCGATATGTTCGAAAATAATGTCAGGGCATGAAACACCAAAAATGGTAACTCGGTTTTCTAAAGGAAAACCAAGCGCGCCGACCAGCAAACGAACAATTACGACCATTTCTATGAAATGTCTACCTACGTGCGTAGTGAAAAGGCTTGTGGAATCGCCACAACTGCTGAATTGAGCGATTATACGGTCCATGAGGTCATTCTACACATACAGCCTTCATTCAGTTAACGGATGACATTGCCAATGAAGCAGATAAACGGTATTTCACTGGGATGCTAGTTTTACATATAGAACTAGACAGCGGGCACTCTCGGAAAGTGCATACCTCCGCGAGCGTGTAACATGTATGTGTATA
>NW_014577316.1:466415-480684 GCF_000485595.1 Priapulus caudatus | reverse complement strand
TTACGGTTAGACCCACCCCTGGTACAAATCCTGTACACGCCCCTGCCGAGCCAATTGCCAACATTGAAAAACGAACCCCCCCCCCCAATATAAAGCTGGCTACGGGCCTGAGTATGAACTATGATATAGCTTCTGGATCTGACCACGTCAACTACGTCTATAGTGCATGCACTGTAACCTCTACATGGCGTATTATCATTTACATTATGTAACTTGCTAGTACTGACCTGACAGAGAACGAAGTCCATGGTGGTTTGCTGCGTTGAATGAGATGATTTGTCAGCAATTCCGAAGCCTTTGGTTTTCGTATATTTCTGTTACCGTAAAATTTCGTCAATGACCTTGTCGTGATAAGCCTGAACACGCAATTCAAACAGTAACTCATTAACTTCTGTGTCCGAGAGTAGATTCTACAAGTACAACTTTTAATGACAACTTTAATGACAACTTTTAAGTACAACTTTAAGAATTACGCAACATTACGTGAAGAAACTACTGAACAAGAACATTAACAATATTTCTCATTCTGCAGTGCTGCCACCAAGTGTCTGAATATCCAATCATTGGGTTTGGTGCATCTCAAGTATGAGAAGTCAACGAATGCGCCGTATAATGGATAGTAAATTAACATACTTACATTATACAGTATAATACATTCAATAGCATTTGGAATAGCATCACAGACAACCTAGAATATATTTAATAGCTGATGGCTGACACAGCTATAGGAGATGCACATCCAGAGGAGATTGACACGTACGCGCACGCACTTATACGCACTAATTAATGTCAAGATAATGATACCTATTATATAGCCTATATATATACATTATTATACACCTATATAACTATTATTATATACCTATATAGGCCTATATGTCAAGATAACGGATAATCTGTGACTCGCGTAAAGTTTTTATTATTTAATATGTACATTAAATTTTTATCACGTAATTAAGGCGTTTGAGACGGGGCTTCCGCTGTTTATAATGCGGGTCATTGTATTATTCAAAAACCCAATCCAATGTCTTACAGATCGAAGAATGATAGAGACGGAGAAGAGATGAGGACCCAAGGACTGATCACGCATGCAAGTTTGAATCAAGAGTGCTGCTAGAACGAGGAAGTATGGGGCCTACAGCCCTCTCCCCCATTCGTCGAGGTGGCTTACTGCCAACAAGTCGGGAGGGGGGGGGGTCAGTAAATTCGTCGGAACGCGTCGGAGAACGATCTGTGGAAAAAATGTGCAGTCGCGTCGTCCGCGATTGTCTTATAATAATCCGAGCACCGCATGGAGTCAGGAAACGTATACGACAACATTGACGCTGACAACCTGCAAACCCTGCTAGTTATAAATAGAAATGGATGTCTACCAAGTAAAAAGTACAAGGCCAGCATTAGTATTATAGGTCCGCTATCAGGGTGTGCCCGATTTGGCATGGAACACAGCCCACCGCGTCGAGCGTTGATTGACAGTCTCAGTGACTTCTGCTCATGACGTTTCAAATGTACTAAATGTTACTACATATGTTAAAAAAATGTTATATAAATATGTTATATGTCATATGTTATATAAATGTTACTAGTATGTATTTTTTCGGTCGTTACGCTCAGCCATCATTATCGCTATCATTACGCCCGCCGCTGTACGTCACGCGAAAGCCACCCTCGCGGCAACTGTGGTGGAATCACAGAAATAGAATAGAAGGTATATTCTATTCTATTTCTGTTTCTATTTCTATTTCTATTTCTATTTCTATTCTATTTCTTCTATTCTATTTCTGTGTGTGGAATCCATAGGGCCATTAGCAGAATTCTGACCATAAACATTGTTCTGAAATTTCCTCGGCTGACGCGACACTAATGAAATATAAATTAACCGATAGATGGCGATAATATGTGTAATGTATGCAGCATAGCTATCACAATCATAACAACGTGTTATGTGATATCTATGGTATGAAGTCAGTAGACGCCGATGCGTGTCCAGCCATAGTGGTGTATTATTAAAATTATGCTTTTAATTTAGCGAGCACATACCCATCAGTAGTTTATCTTTAAAAATCTCTACCCGAATCTCATACTAGCCGTTATAAATTTCCCTGTAGCGTAGTAGGTAACCCGACCAGGCTGTGTGACTGACGTCAATATACATTAGGGTATAGTTAACGTCATAAACAATAGCCTAACATAATCATTAACATAACATTTAACTAACATTAAACTAGCATTAAACTAACATTAACAATAACATAATATTAACAATAACATATACATTAAATAACCCTAACCCTATACTTAGGGTATTAATCCTAACCCTAGCAATACCGTTTCTTGGAGCTTATGTAGTAGGAAACGTTTGTTCATGCATGCACTTTTTATCTGCGAAATAAAATGGTAATTTACTGAAGTTCAACTTTAAAAAAAGAATGCAACACTCATCGTAGTAATTCTACGTTTCACTTTCAATCTCGACGTTTTCACTTTATTGAATTCAAGTGTATCCAGCTGACGCAGCACTAATGAAATTTATATCAGTCAATAGATGGCGATACGTGTCATTGCACGTTGCATGTTGCCAGAGCTCTGATGTTGCATGCAGTTGCATGTCTAGCCTTCACAAAACGAATAAAGTAGTAATTTTTTTAAACTAAATTTTCAATTTAGGGAGCGCATATCCATCATTAGTTTGCGAATTCCGTACAAGATTAGCATAGCAGGTGACCCGTGTTCGCAAATGCTCAGTATTTGAGAAATAAAAGAGTATTATGTTGAAGTTATACCTTTAAAAGAGAGCGCATATTCGCCTCAGCAATTCTTCACTATAAAAAAAAAATTTTAAGTTTACAATTGAACCTCATGTTAAAGTTAAGAACCTTAACTCGAGTTAAGCGTCTACACGGGGCCTTAACTCGAGTTAGCTTAACCTCGCCAGTCAATCGAGGTTAAGCTAACTCGAGTTACCTTTACTCGAGTTAAGGACCGTGTAGACGCTTAACTCGAGTTAGCTTAACCTCCACGATAGGCGGCAGCACTAGTACGATGTACGTACACACGCACGCACGCGTACTTGCACACGCACGCACGCGTACTTGCACACGCACGCACACACTCATGCACGCACGTGTACGTGCACACGCACGCACGCACGCACGTGTACGTGCACACGCATGCACTGCACGCACGTGTACGTGCACACGCACGCACGCACGCACGTGTACGTGCACACGCATGCACGCACGCACGCACGCATACGTGCACATGCACACGCGCGCACGAACGTGTACCTGCACACGCGCGCACGCACGCACGTGTACTTGCACACGCACGCACACACTCATGCACGCACGTGTACGTGCACACACACGCACGCACGCATGCACGCACGTGTACGTGCACACGCACGCACGCACGCACGCACGCACGTTTACGTGCACATGCATGTACGCACGCACGCACGCGTACCGGCACACACACGCACGCACGCACGCATGCACGCACGTGTACGTGCACACGCACGCATGCGCGCGTGTAGGTACACACGCACGCACGCACGCACGCACACACGTGTAAGTGCCCACGCACGAGCGCACGCACGTGTACGTGCACATGCACGCACGCACGCATGCACGCACAGGTACGTGCACACGCACGCACTCACGCATGCACGCACGTGTACGTGCACACGCACGAACGCGCGTGTACGTACACACGCACGCACGCACGCACGCACGTACGCACGCATGCATAATAAATAGGTAATAATCGCTATCGGGTGTTGTCGTGTAGACGCTACATAATCGCTAACTCGATTTAACGCTTAACTCGAGTTAGCGTTAATTAAGGTTCGTCGTGTAGACGAGGCTTAAGTCTTAGCTGGGTATCATTGCCTTTGGACAGGTGACAATACATGAATCTGAGTCGAAGTACCCTACTCTGTTTTTTGAACTGTCTCTTTTACATGACAAGATATTAAGCCTATACTTTTCCATTTACTTCTTGGATATTGCAATCATGTTTTGATGATCTTTGCGTAATGTGATTCACGGGCCGCAAATGGCTAGTAGGATTGATTACGGCTTACGGCAGACGCAGACGGTGGGGGCGTTAACCATTTACATTCAATAGATTCGCTTGCTATATTGATCCTGCATTATTCAACCTCGTTAGAAACTACTCCACCTCACCTTAGTCTGCCCCAGCATTTAATATACATATTTATACATAATACATATTTAATTGATGCTAAATCCTAACATCTGCTACCATATCCTAGTCCATAAAGTTTCTCAACAGCATGTTTAGGGGTTGCTCAGGGACGGATCCACGATTTTTAAATTGCGGGGGTGGGGCGGCGGTTATACATGCCTCTAAAATGTTGCAATTAAAAGTAGTAACAACTATCAAGAAGGCACACGAATCAGAGGGGACTGAGCTTAACGCTTCTTCCCTAAATGTTTTAGCTAAAAATCACAAATAAATTTGTTCACTCATACTTTTTTTTAGTTCATTTCAATTCACTGAGGAATGCTATGTTTTTTTGCGTCTAAAGCCGGGCGCACACGTGGCGATTTTTATTGCCAGTACTACGTGTGCGGGACCCGGCAACAATGCAACGTCACTCGTAATGTCAAAAAGACACGGGCGTTCCTGCCACATTTCAACAAGCTCATCCTCCTGCTTTTTTCTCACACCAAGGGCGCTGCCATATTTGATCACGTGCTTCGATATCAAATCATGCATTTGATTAGTTAATCCAAAAACTGTTGCCTGAATCCATCGCCAGTGCAGTGCACACGTGGCGATTGTTCAGCGACTCGGCAACAAATATCAATTAAACATGTTTGATATTCCAGCGACGAGTTTCTGGCGTCAAAATCGCCATCGCCATGCACCGCACACGTGGCGATCTCTCGGCGATTCTGTCGCCGGCAACAAAATCGCCAGTACTAGCGATAAAAATCGCCACGTGTGCGCCTGGCTTAAGGAAGGGGTGGTGTTTATAGCCACCCAATCCACAATCCTATAGCCATCCTAGTTGTGACACAACGCGGTGACACAACGCGGTGTTGCGGGAGCGACTACTACTACTGTACTACACAGGGAAACAGAGATTACATGAAATCAAGAGTAGGCCTACATAATAGAGATCTCTATTATGTACTCTTGATGAAATGTATCACGATTAGTGTTTTGTATTTCTGGGCATCAGACATAAACACGCCAGCGTAACTAAAACGGACGGAAACATTAATTGCGTTATATAGATAAAGGGTAAGTTACCCTTTATCTAACATGTGAATTAAAACCTGTTATTATGTAACGCTTAGTATAGATGTATACCGATGGCCGAATGACCGTCGTATAGTGCGATAATAAAACATTAATGCAGTTTTCATAATTTTCGTGGCTTATACGTTGCCGAACCACTTTATTTGCGTGCGATACACGGGAATCTCACAGCACCAATAAATAGATGATATATAGATTGTGTATGACACAGTATAAATTACGTAGTTACAATAAGCGTTCGATCATCATCGACAAACGTTCTTATAAAATGATACATGTATGATACATAGATTACATACACGATTCTCAATGAGATGTTTGCGAACACAGAAACGTGACAGCTAGTAGACTCGGAGAAGCCAAGTGGCCGAGGGCAAATACGAAGGCGGCTGCACCAGACTGTCGTATCACAAGCTACGTGCTAGCACTAATCATGAATGTCTGACGATCACACTTAATTAGTTGGTAATTCAAGATCTTTGCATATTATAATTTAAAACAGGCGCTTCTTTAATGAGTCGTTTAACCTATTTTGCTTATTTTTATCGGTTTTTATATTTTTATTGTAGTCGTTTATAGTCGTTTTCCTGGCGTATTCTTGCACTTGCTTCTTGTTTCAGAGGTAGACGTCAAAGTAAAAAAATGTAAATACTTTTACATTATCTTGGGATATCTCAACATGTAAAAGTAGCCACACATTAGCTACCGGTAATACTAATAGACTCCTAGGCATCCCCTACTTTTCTTACTTTTTAAATCTACGGTTTGTAGTTTGTTAGTACCAGTCCTGTTAACAGCAAATACACCCATGAAGATATTTCTTTCTGTAACACCCTAATGTAGCTGGATTGAGTGAAACATATATAATAACCAAAAGATGGGGATATATACTGGTAAAATAAACGTACTGTTACAGCGATGCAGTATCTTATTATACAATGCTTGGTTAGATATACAAAATAAGGTATATAACAACCAAACGATGGCCCCATATATTAGTAAAATAAATACGTGCATGTGTCTTATGTACAGGTCTGCTTCTATAAGGTCATCTCCACAAAGTCTTCCACGTGGACACAGACTAGATCTTGGAATATAGAACCTGGATATATGTCTGTTACATACTTTGTTAATTTATGTTCTACCTGTGTAATTCTCGAGCTGCTGTCTGATAGAAATTTAAAAGCTTTAAAGACTTTATGAGTCAGTGATAAATTCAATAACGCTGGTGCAGCAATTTTGATCAAAATAAAAGAAGGCAGCACTTATAATTGCCATTATATAGTTTAAGTTAAAATGGAGTTAAGCAATTTCTGCACGAAGCTTCTCCACCTCTGGATTGCTCTTGTACTCTTGTCCAAACGTAAGGAACTGTAGGCAAGAATAAGCAATGATGATAACAGTTAGTGGCCCAATTAAGATTTGAAATGCAAAAAAAACCTATAAGACAAACAAACATATTTGTACCACATTCTCTTGAGCCTACACATTAAAAAATCATAAGCAACATTTACATGCATATACTCAGGCTGATTAAAAAAAAAGCTTGAGGAAATTATACTTATGAGCATTTGACAACTGTTAATTCTGTGCGAAGATATAGTGATGAATTCTTACCTTCTGTGGTTTTTCTGGGTTGACAGAATCCCACCGAGCTGTACGTCCACCATCGATACTATACAAGCAACAACAACAAAGATTATAAAACGAACGGAAACCTCTGATCACAGGCTGACGTGCTTGACAGCATAATCTTGCAATCCCCTATTCTTTATTCAGTAAGATTGGGTGCAGTTGTAGTATTGGTGCGGTTATTACAGGACGTATTGAAAATATTAAAAATTGTATTCATCTGAATGTTGCAAGTGAACACTATGGTAGCTTGAACATGCAGACGCCAATTTCTAAAAAGCATGAAAAGCATTTAAAATATTTTTCAATGTCCTACAGGTGTAACTTACGTAACATCAGTCTTGAAGAACAGGCTATAGATTGGATAGGCAATGGCTCCAGTGCAGGCAATTCCAAGGATCACAGTTACCGGAATGATCTGTAACAGTCACATTTTTTAGGGCATATGTCATTAGCCGCACCCTGCAACCCGGAATAGCTCCAAGTACGTCCTGACATGTGATTTATTAACTATATGTGCCTACAACATGTGTTAGAAAAGGCTACGCGTAAACAATTTCCTGTTTGCTAAAACCTGACACCATATACTACTGAAATGGGTTGGGAACAGCACTAATTAGTTACATACTATACGCATATAGTGTAATAATATATATATATATACACGAGACAACCAAATCAGAGCTAAAAAACACATTTGAAACTGATGTTTTTCCTAGGCATGATTTCGCCTGATAGATTAGGTTACCACTAACAAGATGATTTAAAACGCATCAATTTTGTTGCAAGTGTGAGATATTATTGACCCAAATACCTCTGGATGTTTTTTCATTGCCCGGAGTCCGAAGCCAAAGGTCTTCATACCAGAATTCATACTCCTACTCATGATGACTGAGGTTATCTATAAAAAGAAAAATGTAAGAAATGTTGGAGGATAAACGAGATAAACCTTCCATCTTATTGATATTAAACTATAGTCAGCACAACAGCGAGTTAGTCTAATAAAACATGTCATATTCATAGCTTTATTCATAATATCTTCACATATGTGATAAAATGACAAGTTAATTGCTATCAAATTGTTATTAAACGTGATAAAAATGATTTGATGAACTAATTGGTGGTGGATTTTGGGTGGGTGTGAGGGCTCTCAGGGTATTCGGTACTCCTGCCAACATATGAAGCATAGTGGCAGGTCAGCAGCAGGTGTGTTAAAAATCTTTGTTATGCTTGCTGAGTACCAGCGTTTGAGGCTGGTTTTTTAGGACACCTACAATAAATTCGATAATACCTAGCTGCATGGCACAGCTGTGCACCATAGTAGTAAAGTCTACAGATAACAAAGCTCCATGCTATATCCAAATGACATCAAGGACTCATAGAGCCAGTGCCGTCGTCAAAAGGGGTGAATTAAAATGTGTGTAGATTTCGAAATAGTTACATACCAATCCTACATCCTCCCCCACCACTAGCCTATAGTTTACGTCTAAGGGAAAGTCTATGAATGATGGTTAGCAGCAGGGTTAACTTTATACCCGATAATTTCAGACTGAAGTTGCCAACTATCGCCAACTATCGTCAACTCACTATAATATATCGTAGTTGTCAGTTATTTCGCAATCACCAGCGATGGAACCACGCGAAACAGCCGCGTACGTGTGTACCGTGCGGAACGAGTGCGATGGCACCTGCGTATAGGTCACCTACCTATGTGAGAAATAGCTGCACACTCAAGCAGGCGCTATATGATATCCTATGCACAGGGCAATTTTGTGTGTGGCCACTGTGGCGCACTTACTAGACGTACAGTTTACTTTCCTATCAGCTCTAGTGTGTTTAACACGTACACCGTAAACCGTTATTAATCTAACGTTCTTGCAATTGTGCAACTTCTGCCGTTAGAATTAAAATTAACAACGATCAAATTATCAAATTATGAAACAGGCGAGAGAGAGAATTAACGGCCCCACAAAGCGTGTAGCCTATACGTCCCGCGTGCTTTCGCTGGCTGCTTGCCGGTGTCTCTTTGTGTTTGACGGCTAGCTCATGCAGGCGTGCACGGCCGCTGCGCACGGCCGTTGCGCACGTGCGTCCGCGGCATGCGAAAAGAACAAAGCCGGCGACAGGCGAAAAAAACGTTCTAGAAAGTTCCAACCGGCGGCGGTTCCAACCGTTTGAGCCTTTCACCGAAATATCGAGCCGAACACACACACGCACGCACATTTCCTGATTTAGCTTTATTATATTTATTCATTATCTAATGCAAGAAATACTACCCTACTAATCTGAGTAAGGAATGATGATTCACCAATTAATTAAGTGCCCGCCCGTCAATGCCAGACAGTTTCGATTCGGCGTAATATAAATTTGTATTACTTATATAGTATATATTACTATAATCACATCATATACGTACTTTTATAAGTTACATAGTTATATAGTTTATAGTTTTATAACATCGAAATTTACGCAATGATTGTAAATTAGAATCCCTACAAATGAGAATTCTTATATGAATGGCAACCACAGATCGATGTGTCGCGGTAGCGTGTTTCCTGCATCACTGCATGTTCTACTCGCGTGAAATTCGGTATTTTACACACAGATTCATCAATGATTCCTCTGATTCTTCAATGACTTACCTTTTCACTTTCACAGGCTCCTACAACGACAGACACTTCCTATGCGATAGAGCTGCTTCCTTCCGATATTACCGACCGGCGTCAAACGTATCGTGTGAAATTGTGAATCGTATCGCTGGATCGTACGCTCTCAGTGACTACGCGTGACGTAGCAGCGCGGGAAGCTTTATGAATCGATCGCCTCGCCAACGTGGTGACGTGGTCTTGGTCACGTACGCACATCCGGATGATTTACTACGGTGCACGCCATATATGGCGTAGGCGACACGCCCACGCCGTTTTACGTCAATCAGTACGTCACAGCCTCGTCAGACACACCCCCGCCGAGCCTCCAGTTCGCCGAACGCCACTGAATCATTCGAAAAAAATGTGGGGTGTGCCCCGGCCCTCTCCCCACTGTGTCGTTGGTACAGCTCCCCCGCGCTGCCCGTTTCAGCAGTTGTCTCATGTTGCCTGTGTGCCAACGATCTCGGCATGGATACTGCTAGCTCTAGTACTATAGCCCGCGGATCGCTGCCGCAGGTGTACGGGACAACTGTACGGCGGCAGCGATCCGCGGGCTATAGTACTAGAGCTAGGATACTGCCAACTCGACGATATGATGGATGCTACGGCTGAGCGATATGCTGCGTCACCCTGTCTAACCTGCTATATGTGTACACTCGACGAAAGCCCAGTCTTAATACACGCGTAAAATACTTAGTCTCTACGTAACGATTCTATCGGCTGCAAAGGAAACGCGCAAGTGTTCGAAGTTTGAATGTGTGATCTATGTTACATTTCGCAACGCATTCGCGGCAATGTACGTGTCTTATATATAGTGTGTAATTAAAAAACACTTAATCTGAGTTGGAACAGTCGTACGTTGTATCTGGGTTATGGAAAGTCACAGTGAAGGGCGTATCGCGAACGTAGACCTATATACATTTATCCATGATGGCAACAACTCATGCATATATTTCACAACTCAGCCAGTCTTTTATCGACCACGCTCATTCTCTCGACGCGTTTTCAACATAGGCTGAGTCTTGTAACCTTTGTAGGTCGTTCAACCTACAAAGTGTTGTGAAATCTGAGGAAAAATGTTCACAATAATCGACTGATGCGTAAAGCGCCCTAGATAGCGTTTCTCTTAGATTTACTCCACTTATATCACTCATATCACGTCTTTATAGCCACACTCCACTAGACATGGGCGAACCCATGTGTCTGCGGACTGAAACTTGAGTTCATCTTAGCTAATGCTTTTATTTCTATAACTAGGCGTATAGACGCGTCATCACAAGGATGGTGTTCGCGCGATAGAGTCGTGACTGACGCAAGAATGACGTAAGATGTCGGCGTCTTGTCGCGTCTGCTTTCAGTGAATGGCGTTACTATTTTCGGATGTTGGCGCCTGGCAAGGGACTTATAATAGCGAGCAATGAGGCTGAATTCCAGACCAACTCTTGATCGAACTCGCCCGCATACTCACCTTTCATTTCGCAAAACCATGCAGCAAGCTCGCGCATAAAAAGAACTGACAGGTGGACTATTAGATATGCAAGCTCGTGATCTTATTTAAACAAATGGGTAAAAAGCTGGTCGATAATTTTGTTCAAACAAGGGGCGGCGACATTAACGATATGAATGCCGACTGAGCACGACACGGATTTTCTCCACCCCGTACAGTATAATAACCGGGATATGAGTTAAGTAGAACGTTAACTTATTCTCGTCATTAGCCACAACAGCATGTTAATTACGGAGACAGCAAACTAAAACTGGTTTTATTGTGACAGGATATCCACAACCGCTTCACATACATTACCTCCATATACGGACAGCAAATGTTGAGTAACAGACTATAGAGAATTTCTGTGTTATATATTTCGTGCCTCATAGGGCAGTTCTACCCTGACCATTTCTACAGTCGCTAAAGAAAAACCTAACCCCAAATCTCCATACACATTTTTTCAGCATTCCCGACATTTTATTGTATCAACAGGGCTGAAGCGACTAAAACAGCGTTTTATACCACGTGCATTGATATGTTGTAGCAGTCCTCCATGCGACCTTTTCACCTCTGATTAACCCTGTGTTCATCAAAGACGTACGTAGCTGTGCAAATATCGGCAGATGCACGGACGCGTTATATATATATATATAGTCAAGTTATATAGTTATATATAGTTGCAGCACGGGGCGCGGAAAGCTTGATCAAACAGCCGACAGTTCACACGTAGTTCAAACGCTCTCTCGTAATTTCGGTCATAAAATTCCGGGCCGAAGCCCATATAGATTTTTTTATTTATAGCAAATTACTGCCCCATCGTGGAAACCCTTGTGATACATTTAGGATATAATCAGGGATGAATAATAACAAATTGACAATTGGACAATTGTCAAATTGACAATTTGTCATTATTCACCCCTGATATAATCTAATTACTTTTCATCCAAATGCGCGTGCTGTCGAGCTGCAAAACACAGAGAGTCAGAGACGGAGATCAAATCATGCCGTGTGTTGCTCGGCGATCTCGTTTTGCTACACTAATAAAATTACATGCAAATACCAAGTAATAAAAATGTCTGTGGCGGCAGTGAACAACCTGACAAGTTGCGTTGCTTACCAGTGTTTTATGATATGATCATTATGTATGCATTATTGTGTATTATCATGGGCGGATCCAGTTTTTTTTTAAAGGGGGGGTCCGTTTCCATAAAATAATGGTCCATAATTTAATTTAATTTAATTAATTTAATTAGTAATAATCCATCTAATAAGCGGAGCGGCACTTTCAGTTGGCGCGCAGCGTACAGAAAAAGTTTGCTCTTTCAGATGGGCTTAGACGCAAAATGGTGCTATGATTTCGACATATTTTAACTGTATTTGTATACCTCAAGGGATTCGAAGCAAATGCCATGATATGACACTTTTAAGCAGTTGACTAACTGGAACGTAGCGCGCAAAATTGCTACAGATCTTTCCTAATTAGCAGAAAATAAAAATTCCAACGTGCTTAATAATACTACATAGACCGCCGAAAATGACACATCCCAAGCCTTTTATTTGAATTAGTTTGATTATTTATATTATCTTTTAGAGTTAAGTTAAGTATAATCCCGCTATGGATTTCACATCCTTATAGGTTCGGGATTCGTCCTCAATTAACTCAGTGACGCCACCCCTTTCCAAAAATACAAATCCATTCCTGTTTTCACCCTCTCAACCCGTCACCGAGGCATGCCCCAGATGAAAAGTATGGTTACTCTAAAAAGTATGGTATCTTTTCAATTATGCAATGATACAATCATGGGACGTCCCCTTTTAAATGTAGGCTACCATTAAACACATGCAATCAATCAATCAATCAACATAGATAGGCTATTTATCAAAAAGACGATTTTTGTTGTAAAAATGCAGTTGAAAGGAGGAAAATGATAGCACTATTTTGCATCTCCACCCGTTGCAAAATTACATCAGTGGGTTATCAATTACTAATAGAATATGCAGTTAGAAAACATTTTTCTTTTGTTCCTTTCTATGAAGATTTGGCAGATTTCATCTAAGTTAATGTCCAGCTCATGATTCATGTTCATTAGGGTGAGTCCAGAGAGCCGTTCGCTAGCCATCCTATTCCGCAGGTAGGTTTTAACTCGTCGAAGGCAGGAGAATGATCTTTCCGCTTCACAACTTCCCACTGGAAGAGTGCACCCGATTCTCAGTAGTGTGTGAATGTTTGGAAAAATGTCATCATCTGCGTGCTTCAGGCATTCCGTCAGGTTCGGGGAGGAGGGCAATTGCACCATCGATGTTGCTGAGTTTCAATAGTGCTGCGATTCTTTTACTTCAGCTCGCAGCGATGAGGCATTTGGCATATCCTCTTCCCAGAGCAGCAAATCATCTACTACATTTTCGATAGACTCGGTCTCGGTGATAGATCCGGGAAGAAGTGCTAAAATTTCTACACCCTTCCTGCTTTCGGCATTGAATCTTTGTTGAAATTCAGCAGACAGGTGGTCGCAAAATGGAATTGCCAGATTTCGCAAATAGTATTCACTTGGGTTTGTGCTGGGTGCATTGGCCCTGTGTCGTTGATGAGCTGATCTGGGTGCTCGTGGGGACAAGATGGAAATGCCAAGAAGTGTTGCCAAACGTGTAGCATCCTTAAACCATATGCTGAACTCTTCTTCAACCTCCTGCCGCATATTTGAAATGCGATCCTTGGTCTGGCGGCTCTGGCCAATCATACGATAGGCTTGATAGATATCCAAATCTCTTTTCTGTAGCTTGGAAGCCATGGGCCGGACATTTTCAAGTGCATTCTTTGTTATTAGAAATGCGATAATGGTTTGAAATGAGCTGAGGTTGGAAGCCCTTCGCCTTTATTCTACTGTCTTGGTCCCAGTTGCCAGTCCATGTCTCGTCATAAATTTCTGGATAGTCAGATGGACTTTATGAACGTCTTGTTCAATACCATTGCTGTACACGTGACATGCACACTCTAATAGTAGGTCTACACCGAGCAGTTACGCAGTGGCGTGGTACGTGTATACGTGTATCGTTGATCGGCACATATTTCACTTTACAGAACTTGCCTTTACAAACACTGATCAGAAATCGTCACATTGGGATATGGAATTTTCGTAGGCCTATATATATAATATAGGCCAAGGCTATAATTATATATAGGGCCTATATATTTATATATGCCTACATA
>NW_014577316.1:462411-466405 GCF_000485595.1 Priapulus caudatus | reverse complement strand
CTCTCTCTCTCTCTCTCTCTCTCTCTCTCTCTCTCTCTCTCTCTCTCTCTCTCTCTCTCTCTCTCTCTCTCTCTCTCTCTCTCTCTCTCTCTCTCTCTCTCTCTCTCTCTCTCTCTCTCTCTCTCTCTC
This sequence comes from Priapulus caudatus, assembly GCF_000485595.1. Lineage (NCBI taxonomy): Eukaryota > Metazoa > Priapulida > Priapulimorpha > Priapulimorphida > Priapulidae > Priapulus > Priapulus caudatus. Next base: position 466,276 of record NW_014577316.1, on the reverse strand, counting down.
TCTCTCTCTCTCTCTCTCTCTCTCTGTATGTCTGTCTGTCTGTCTGTCTGTCTGTCTGTCTATCTGTCTGTCTTTCTTTCTTTCCCCGTCTCACTTTGTCTTGGTCTATCCCGCTCCATCACTTTCTCGTTTCCCTTTTCTCTTGTACCCGTACTACACATCTGTCTATTACTCTCCCACTTCTCTCTCTCACTCACGCTCTCTCCCTCTGCCTTGCCTCCTCTTGCTACTGCTACATGGCTGAACTCTTGCCCACCTTTGCAGAGTCGGATGTTACATCTCCTAACCCTAGAGGGCGCGGGCTCCATGCACTGCGAGGCAATGTTACTGCCACACGTCACATTTCTTTGCTGAATACCTTTTCCACAAGTCACCGAGCACTAAAAAGTCAGAGCAGTAAGCAGGACAGCCAATAAATTTTGAAGGGTTGCGCAGGAGCGTTAATGTTTTGCAATCAATCAAGTCCGGTTAGTGGGTTGCCTATCAATTATTCACTATGTTAATAAATATTATTTTTTAATAAAATCTAAATGCAGCAAGAATAAACCATGCTCGCGCGTAACGCCAATCTACGCATATCACATGTCAAATAGAGAATGAGCTTTCTGCCCAGAAACATGCATGCTGTCGAATGTAGGTACTATGTTACATTGCTTGAAGCATGCACTAGTTAATTCGGGCTTTCTTGCTATATCGCCTATAATTAATGACACGTGGATAATAAATTGTGATTATATACGTAGATTTCCCGACGAACTCTCTTACTAGTATACGTTTTATTAAGAGTAGAAAGAATGTGAGAAGATGAGCGGTCTCAAGAACTATTCAGATAACTGATGATAAAGCCTGCAGTGCAGTTTCCCACATGCACAACTCACTGTCGTCAAAAACTGTACGCAATTGTATGCCGTTTTTCTTGTCATTTTGTTGTTGCCAAAATATGAAACCATGCAACTGATCTCTTCCTTACCGTAGCTGCATTTACCAATCGATTATTGCATCGGGCGTTTATTCAATGTAAATATTACGCACCCCTGGTGGCAGGTCCAGATGAGACGGGATACTAGAGAAGCGTTGCCGAAAGGAGGTGTTGATCCCAAGCGCTATAAGCGCAGATCTTGCGCGCAATTGTTGGGTAAATATTACGCACCCCTGGTGGCAGGTCTAGCCCGTACTAACTATCTTACAATAACGCACGCCGTGCACGGCTGGCTATACTCGTGACTACCTGTGTCCACTGTCCAGTGTTCCATAGAGCGGGGCAAGCGGCGCGCATGCAGGCGCGCGTCTCCGCTGGCTTTCTCCCATTAGCGACACAGAGGGCGTCGTCGCCGCGCTCGTGGCGCCCCTCGTGGAAGCGTGCGCAGTATACATGCCGGGTCTGCAGACCTTCCGTGCCACACGTGTGGCTGCACAGCACCCACTCGCTGGCAATCCATCTGGCAAGGCCACCGAGTGACAACGTGTCATTTTCATGCTCATTTAGTAACGTCATATAGTCAAAAGTCATGTAGCTAAGTGAACGTCACATTTTCCTTTTTACTGATAGGTTAAAACCCATTAATTTACATATTCCAGCAGAATAGTATTGATGAGAATATATATATATATATATATATATATATATATATCAAGAGCTAATAAGAGGTATTATTACGTCTTGATATATATATATATATATAACATGTTGAGTTTGTAGGTTGTAACATGAAAGCGTCTGTTTAAGATTTAGGAGAGTCGCGTAGGATTGCGAAAGAAGTACGTAGTGACTGAAAAGATCCATGGTAAATCCATCTATAGGGTTCTGTAGGGTTATTAATGGTGTTCGGACATCTATGTATAGCTGTGAGATCCATGTAAAGTCGGTGAGGGCTATATATATGATTGCAGAATAAAATATTTACATAGACGCGACGGGGCTTACGTAGGATTGGTAGAATTGGTAGGTGTCAATAATAACTGCATGTGGTTAATGTGGCTGATCATCAGGCGAATCGAAGTGAATCGAATGCTTACCTCTGTTCGCACGAGAACTCGTTACAGCTCTTTCTCACTGGTTTTGGCCTGCTGTAAAGACTACACATGCGCTTGGGTGCATATCTACTCGTTTCCCCGTCATTGCAAATGTACCTTGTGAACATTACGCCTGGAACACAATGCGCCGCGTCAAAAGTTATTAGCGACCCGACCAAGTGACTCGACGGACATGCTGCCCCCAGGCCCGCCTGCCCGATCATCGGCCTGCCCCTCCCCTGACCCTAGCTGCCTCTCTGATTTGCTCGGTTACCCGTGCCAGACAGCCAGGCAGCCAGGTAGGTAGAGAGTCAGTCAGCCACCTAGCCAGCTAGCTAGCCAACGACTCTTGTAAATATTCTATACATGTTCACGGTATTTCCTACTTTCCCCGCAACGCATTTGCAGCAGGCCATGTGCGAATCCCATATAAGTGAGATTTATTAATGTGGTGAGATGTGAATTGACCTGAATTAAAATGTGTGACTTTTGATATAATATGTGAATATTACACATACATCTATATGACATCTACACTTTATAGATTATAGCAAGTAAGTATTTATTATATAATGCTCTTTGAGCAAATCCTAGTACATGCATCCACATTTAAACGCTATGGAAAGAATAGCTCGCTATAATCGTCGTAGTAGTACACAGTTGTTTCCAGACTATTATATCTCAGGGTACGTGTATCAGATTAATCGACGTGAATCGACATGAGATTAATGATTGTGGTTGTTTTCAATTGACATTTTACAAAATAGTTAAACATGATATGGAGCCACTATGAGGATTTCAACAGGCAATAGTAAAATCTCCAGGGAGTTTAAAGCAGAATCATCTATAGAATAATGTGATTGTACAAATAAGTATGAAAATAAAATGACACAGCGATTGTGCACGCAATTATAATTAAATATGTTTCAAATTCAGTCTATAAACCAACCGTGATCGAAACTAGTAGCAACATAAATTAAGAACACACGCGATAAGACAATTTAATTGTTCAGTCCGCTTTCTTAGTCTTTACGTCAACTCCCTGGCTGAGAATCTGAACAGGAATCTATATACTTATAGCTGAAGATTTATCGGCGATGCGTCGTTAACAAAATAGCATTAACACAACGCCCACATCCCTACGCAGACTCCATTGGAACAGTTAATATAGTAGCGTATTTACATATTCGTAATTCCATAGTTATAACCACTTTACACAAAGAATACACAGTCACAGACAATAATTATACACATTCACGTTTAGTCAAATAGACTAGACAGAGTAGAAACAATAATTATATCACTCTACGTACTAAATGCATTGTTGATACTGAGATAAGGTGTAAAAGTCTTGCATATGTTACTTATGTAGGCTTATACACTGGATCGATTCCTTGGTTTGTGCGTTTATTAAAACTCGAAAATGAGTTTGCACAAAGTTTTATAGGCACCCTCTCTCTGCTGTTAATAACTGCAATGTTTACACTACTTTCTTCGTTAAGCGTACTGCGAAAGTGAGCCACCTACATCAGCGAAAGTGATAGTATTAAAGTATCAAGAGCGTATAAAGAAGCTTCTTTATACGCTCTTGAAAGTATCGATACCTTGATCTTGCCCTTGTTCATACAAACTTGGTTTGCTCAGTAGCGCTAAAATAAACACACAGCGCCATCTGTCCCCAGCTCATGCAATAACTGATATCCTAACCACGCAACGCGTCAATGACACTATATTATGTATGCAAGCGTAAAATTGAACGATTAAGCCAATATAGACGGAAAACCTAAATGGATCGCAAGATATCTTGAATTCGCTATCATATTAGCAAGGCGTACATATATATATATATATA
>NW_014577316.1:442643-461076 GCF_000485595.1 Priapulus caudatus | reverse complement strand
ACTCACTCACTCACTCATTCACTCACTCACTCACTCACTCATTCACTCACTCACTCACTCACTCACTCACTCACTCACTCACTCACTCACTCACTCATTCACTCACTCACTCACTCACTCACTCACTCACTCACTCACTCACTCATTCACTCACTCACTCACTCACTCACTCACTCACTCACTCACTCACTCACTCACTCACTCACTCACTCACTCACTCACTCACTCACTCACTCACACTGACCCTTATCTACCATTTCCGCAGGACTTGCTGCACTCCGACCATCCCACGTACTCCCACGTATATCGCTCCTCGACGTCAGGTATGGCGTTGTCCAGCTCAGGTCTGCTAGGTAGTGTGAACTGAGTGCTGATTGTAGTTTTCATTCCTGTGATCCTCGGATAAACCTGTAACGTTTAGATGAAATTTCTTAGTAAAGCCATCAGTTTGTATTACTGCGTACACAGCGGTAATCAGAATAAGGAAAATATGTGGTCTAGCTGTAAACACGTTGGTTTAGGATTTGTCGTCAATACTTTACGTAAATGCTTCGTTGGGAACGTACTACTCACCATTATTTATGTCGTGACTATACTGACAGTTTAGTAACCGATAAATGATATCATAGAATTTTACATCGTTATTGTACGCTGTCCATATTACCAATACAAAATACAATCTAATAGTGTTTTTTATTTTTATTTTACGGAACATCTACGCTTTTCCCCGAAGTATGACTGGGTATTGAAATTTGCCTGCAAAAATCTAATGGGCTTTAGGTCATTAGAACCCAATAGTTACACGAAAATTATCGATCAGCTTGGTTCGATTAAAACTCCTTATTCGACGGAAAATGTTTTACTCTTGTCTAAATATCCCCTTATTCTGTAGCGTGATCCATTCGGCAAGTATATACGTACAAAAACTATCATCTCGCTCAGCAGAGGCCCCCTAGCGGTGATGAGCTCGCGTCTCTCTTCGTCTTCGGTGTAGTTGAAGAGCGTTCCTAGCTGAACGAACGTCTGATAATACCCCTGTTGTCTGCCACCGTTCAGCACAAACCTGCCTGTCTTGCGGTTCTTTAACGCTGCGGTATGGGGAACGATGTCGCCATTAGACGATGTCGCTATTAGATAGTGTGGCTTTTTGTTTAACAGCTATCTGGTTGGTATTTCGAAGTACACAAAAGAATGCATGCCCGCGCAGTGTTTATATTATGGCATGTCATATACAGGGCTGTGTAAAAGTTCATCGGATGTATAATTATGTCGATTCTCGTTTTACCTATAAAGTTGGGCGATGCTTCGTCCTCTTGAACGATGATGTTGCGTGCTCCTTTTGGTATTATTGAGACACGTTTGTACTCTGCAGCACGAATAATGCACACGAAAATCAGAGATTTTAGCTTACGCTGGCGATCATCATAAAGTGGCAGTCAGTTGTAGTTCTACGCCGAAATTTCTTGTAATGGTCAAGTTACGCACAGATATATACATTTAATGAAACACGCACGCATCAATTATGTTATTAATGAGCTTTCACAAAAAACCAACCCACTGCCGCGAAACCATTCAAAGATTGCCGGCGATACAAGTGTCCTTATAGTTCTTACTCTTCTTCGTCAGAGACTCCATGAAGATGCTGTGAATGACTCGACACTGCGAGTTATCGCCGCCACACACGCCACACACATCCGTCATCTTGCTGGACCCCAGCACCTTGTCGCAGCCCATCTTCTACAGTCAGACGAAACAAACATCGATACACGACACATGAAAGCAAGCATATTACCACAGATGTTCATAAAGAACTGCAATATATCCGATAATATTATAAAAGAATCAGTGTGATTGATACTTAACAACAAACTTGATCATGACACATGAGATCAGGAGCGTATAATGACAAATATTTATATGTCAAATGACATATATTTGTATTTGTCATTATACGCTCCTGATGAGATGTAAGTAAGTTCAGGTGTTATCGGTTTACCTCGCAACTGCCCTGTATACAGATTCCCTGTGAGGAGAAGTAAGAGCATTTTGTTCCATCGATGACATCACGTTCCGACATATAAAGATTCTTCGTTTGCTCAGAGACGCACCACAACTTGCAGTAAGTTGATTCTGCACACGTAGCCGTTCAGACAGCACAATTTAATTCGACTTATAGACAATTAGCATCGCAGATATAAATGTGTTAACAAGAACATAGTATTGGATTACACACATCGGAAATTGATGGATGTCATGAAGACATAAAAATCGACAGGATGACGCTCTAAATTAAACGCTATGCATATCAGTAAATGAACGAATAAATAAATATAAATAACCACTTATCTTCAAAATGAATCGAAAACATTTACCGGAAAAACGTTTTTTACAGCCGATCTGCTGTCATTGTCAAGCTGCACTTAAGTAAATATATAGGATTAATATTATAAAGGCGAATCGCTAAAGAATACTCAGCAACAATCACCGTTCTTCACTTGGTATGGCACCCACGTATGCCTGCGACCGTCCTTCAGGATCTTCTCCTGATTCAGTTTCAGGCACTGCTTAGCGCGAAAGTCGCCAATGTTAGAACAGTCCTGTGTGCCGCACAGAGCGTAGTTCGTGGGCGACCCGATGCAAGAGTTGCCCCTGTAACGCGGTCTGAAAACGTGGTTCAACACTCGTTTGTTGTGCCATGAGTTTGCGCCTTCATTTAGCATTTTACAAACAAACAAGCAAGCAAGCAAAAAACAACCCACCCTATCAACAGACAAATCAAAACCAAAAAAATGGACTTACCAATTATAAATCACTTGAAGCATGCATTACACAGGTAAGGGAGAATAACGGTATGTGCTGGGCAGCTAATGTAACCTGGGTTTTATATGCCAACTCCCCATTATTACTATTAGCTAGTGTCCGCTATGCGTTCGCAAACGGACTGCCAGTGCTCGCAAACATCACCGTAGTATTAAACGCGACGATATGCAATGAGCCCTGAAGTTATACGCATGCGGTGACAGGTGGTTTGGAGTGTATGCTGTGATATGAATGCGGTAGTGTGGTAACACGTACCGAGGGTTGGTGCAGTCCCGCCTACGAAGCAGAACACCGGTGCCGCATGAGCGGGAGCAAGCTGACGCATTCTTCCAGTCTGACCAGCCCCCGTGGATGGGACTCGGAGGTGGCGCCACTGTCGGTTCCAGTTCGACCTAAAATGCCGCGTAAAATCGTCGCTCTGTACCGAAAACGTTTACATAAACGGTCGATACACTTTCAAAGCTACGATAGGTATATACCATAATTCGACGGCGATTAGAATTAATCTTGTGATAATAACCAACTTATTGAACCCAACTACACAATGACAGCATGCAATAACAACAGGTTATATTTGGTCAGGATTAAGGCTGCGTGTTTATAAGGGTTAGCAGGACGACACTGTGATATTTGCAGAGCAGCGTGTGTTCTAGTGCAGGCAGTGCGAAGGTAGTGCGCGCGCAAGAGTGGTTTGAGTTCGGGAAACATGTCTCATCGGGGCTTTGGCTTCGGCTGGTGCATTTGAGAAGATAACCGTACGAATAATTATACCAATACATAAAATTATTAATAATTATATCAAAAGATAACACAAATAATCTTCGCGTTATGTACTATCACATCTCCATTTTATGTTCATCGTGTAGCACTCCATAACTCGGCGCAATTCAATGCGCACATTTTTAGCTTATTCTGTAGTCTCGTACAGTCATCCCTTATAAAAAATATAGCAACGTGTGTGAGATAAATATTAACAAGAGCGTATAAAGAAGGAGAGCGTACAACGGCGAAATGCTGAAACCATGTTGCAGTATTAGTCGAATTAAGAAACTTTGCCCGTTTTATTTTGACGATTCTCTGATCTCGAGTCGGTTTTCGGCGAAAATACCAGATTTTCACCGCTCATTATCTTAGCGTAGGGGCATCGTAGGGGGCATGCGGTTTATTTTATATTAACAAGGTAGGACAGCTGATCAATAATACTGCAAAGAATCGTCAAAATAAAACGGGGAAAGTTTATTAATTCGACTAATACTGCAACATGGTTTCAGCATTTCACCGTTGTACGCTCTCCTTCTTTATACGCTCTTGATATTAATTAGAAAGAGTTTGATGGCGTTGGCTTGGGGGGGGGAGTGGTTGGATACTTTCGTTGCTACCGAGAAGGGGGAGGGTGGCTGAGGATTGTTACCTCCACGGTTATCCGTTCAGGCGTGCCGGGATAGTAAATGGATTTAGACAGTGTGGTCCACGTCTTATGTCGAGGCGACTTTCTGCCGTTTCCAACGGAGATTTCGTTAGTAAGAACGCATTTTCCGTCCATGCACCACTACAACGACATGGCACGTGGTAAGCTGTCAGCGGAGTACAGCGATGCCGAGAAAGAATGTACACGAAGAATGAAAGACAGAGCAAAAGTTCGCGTAAAATACAGCAAACAGGGACACTATAGTACGAATTCTAGCTACTATGTTCTAACTATTAATGGCGCAAGTGCATACAGAGTGACTCCGACTCTGTTTTTCCGAATTTATATATAAATAGATGTTACAACGATTAGTGCATGTAGCGTAGCATTTCTATTGTGAGATGTACTAGCGCATGTTCCATTCCATTTTCTGCGTATGTATTGTTGGCGAAACAAATAGTGGTCACGATGTAATCGAAACGCAAGTTTTGAATTGTTTTCTTCGGTCTGTTGCTCAGTATGGAAGTCAAAAATCTCGTTCTAAACGCGGCTAATGAGGAATTGAACATAGCTGGCGTTGTTTGAGCTCTTTATGCAGATAAGCGACTGCTACTAGTGATATGCTTTGTTGGCTTAGGAAGAGAAAGCGTGAAGCTGAGTTTGCGGGAGTCATGTATATATAACAGATGATTATTATATATATTGCGGTACTATGCGGTAGATGACTCGACACTTATTTCGAAATTACTAAAACGATTCGGCGAATTATGCTATCATTTCTGCCAAAGCGGCGAATTCATTCCCGAATGTAGTAAACGCGTTGGAATTAGCTTCCGAGTTAAAATTGATAATTATTGGCGGAGACCTTGCTGGGGCCACAGTTTGTTCCATCCAACGCGGGTCCTTTCTTTGTCTTGCACAAGAGAGGTTTGTCCTTGGTGCTACACCAGAGTCTGCTACACAGGTCCACTCTGCGCTCAAACTGGCATAACAGGAACGCACAGCTCGAATAGCCGCATTGAAACCAGCGTACTCTCTCTCTCTCTCTCTCTCTCTCTATATATATATATATATATATACTTGTCAATTTACATTGGTCATATAAGCTTCTAAGAAGGCATGCAGGATTCGAACAAGTACTCAGGCCACGTACTCAGGCCACGGATTTATCCTTATAACTGTTATAGCAGTTCAATGGCTGTTTGTTAGATATCAGTTCTGTATTTTCTACAAGACTATATTCGGATGCAAGCGTTCAAGCTACAAACTCGCAAGTAAGATAGAGACGGAGGCATTAACACCTACTACAACAAATATATAATTAAGACTGCGGACTGCTCGACTTACAGCGTGACAAACGGTGTACTCGTTGCCAAATTCGAATCTGCATTGGTCGTCCATGGTATACTTGGTGCCGATTCTGTCCGGTAAGCGAGGCCACGGGTGCTGGAACGGGCTGTCGTTAAGACACGGAAAACTCCTGAAACGGCGAACGCTTCATTATAGATCCATATAGTCGATGCTTCCAGGTAGAGACCAAAGGTACGCCGAGATACCTTCCAACAATACTAGTGCTACGCTTCGGAAAACTACACGCGACCGCCACCAGGGGGTGGAGGTCAAACAACGTTACAACAGCGTTGTCATTTTGTGCGTATAGAGTGGGTACGAGAGGTGCTTATTACGAGGCTCTGCCCATCCTATAACCTTTATCAGGAGCGCATACGGTATCTTGAGCTGCATTCATCATTGGGGCATGGGATACCTACCCCACGTAGGCAAGCGTCCAACGAACGTCGTACGTAAGGTGCCTCAGCTAGATTCATCAAGCTTAGCACGTACGCAGGCATGTGGTTAATGAATCAATCTAGCGTAGGCAATCTAGTTGAAGCCGTTGATATTTCCGCAGCAGAATTTTCTCAGAAAAATAGCAACTTGTTCAGCGTTACTCTCTCGTTACGCGTATACGTTAATGATACTCACGGTAGGTATGTTGTTAGTTCGTCGTTGCTACAACGCGACCAGTAGAAGTCGTTGAAGGTGGCCTGTACCAGTGGCGACATGACGCTGTTTCCAGTGTCCTCGCAGTCGTTATTGACTCCGTCGTGCTCCATACCTAATCTAAACGACAAATTAATAGAACAGCATTAATGCCGATCCAAATGCCGACATATGCACGAACGCACACACGCACACGTACACATACACTCGCGTGAGTGCATGCACGTACGTACGCACGTACGCACGCACGTACGCACGCACGCACAAGCGCACAAGCGCGCGAAGAATGGACGGAGTATGGGAAGAGTGTATCGACAAAATACATTCCTTGTTTCAACTCTATGCAAACGGGATTTTCAACGCGTACAGGTGGTGGGGCGCATACGCATCACCATTCACACTATAGAGCCTTCTCACGCTTACAAAGAGGGTTAATAGTACTTTACTTTTAATGGTAAGTCACCTATTCAACGTGAACAAGTATAGCGCGGTGTACGTACACGTGTCCTGTCTCGTGGGCAATGACGAAGGCGGACGAGAATCCATCCTCCTTGTTGATAGTGCAGCTCTTTTCCTCAGTACACATGTTAGACACGGGCGCGTAACCTGAAGAACGCGAATATGAACAGACAAAGAAAAAAGCGAAGAAGACAGATAAGAAGTTAATCACTTACGTTAAACGAAGACGGAAGAAAAATAAGAAGTGAATCACAGACGTTAATGCGATCACCGCGGTTTTTCGCAATCGGTATTCTCACTTCAGTTACAGTTATGGCGGTTGAACAGCAGCAGCGGGCAGCAGCAGCAGCGGCAGCAACAGCAACAGCAGCAACAGCAGCAACAGCAGCAGCAGCAGCAGCAACAACAACACCGGCAGCAGGCAGCAGGCAGCAGCAGCAGCAGCAGCAGCAGCAGCAGGAGCAGCAGGAGCAGTAGTAGTAATAGTAGTAATAGTAGTAATAGTAGTAGTAGTAGTAGTAGTAGTAGTAGTAGTAGTAGTAATAGTAGTAATAGTAGTAGTAGTAGTAGTAGTAGTAGTAGTAGTAGTAGTAGTAGTAGTAGTAGTAGTAGTAGTAGTAGTAGTAGCAGCAGCAGCAACAGTAGCAACAGCAGCGGGCAGCGAGGTCGTTACCTGCCGGTCCGAATGTCTGTCTCGTGAGGAAGATGGCGTGGTCGTGATGCTCGGGGTGGTTAAGATCGGACTTCCTGACAGTGTAAACCCACTCACAGAGCTGGTCTAGACTGCGCTTGGCATCTCCCGTTATCACCAGATCATTCTGTGTAGAGAAATGCTCAGTTTTCGTATTAGTATTACTATTATTATTATTATTATTATTATTATTAATATTATTATTAATATTATTATTAATAATATTTGTTTAATATAATTATTAATAATATTTGTTAAATATTATTAGTTGGGCCTAACGAAGTACCAACGGCAGGTAGACCTATGCAAGGCCATCCACCACCCGTTATCATTCACCGCCTTACGCTACAAATCACGCGGAAACCAATAACTGCTGAGAACACGCGTAACCAGTACGCGTGAAGCATATAGAGAAGTCCCTGCTCGAGCGGGTCGAGTATTTCGCACTCGAGTATCTTGGTCGGGAATATTCCCATACGTCCGAGGTACACATTACGCTCGTGCTCGAGCGCTCTCTCGGTTTCTCAAATCAAAAAGCTTGGCCTTCAGTTTTGCATAGAGGAGCAAAAAATATTTAGTTGAAGTCATGAGAATGTATTTGCTCAGATGTATGGCGATGGATAAAATTCTGGGGCACAGCGGGACGTTCTGACGTCAATACAGAGCAATCGATGCGGCCACGTATGGGTTATACTTACGTCGGAGTCCAGTAAAATCATGCGTACAACGACGATGTTGATGTTTGCATCCAAGGAAGGGTCCTGATATATCATGTTCACCTGCAAAAAAACACATGTCTCGTTTCCGTCATCTTGTAGGATCCGGAAGCCGACCGTTGAAATGAATATATATATATAATATTATATATATATATGTATAATATTGAAGAAGCAGAGGAATTTTGCAGGAATTTGGGTTTCTTCAACTCCCTAAGAGAAAGTGAGAGAGAGAGAGAGAGAGAGAGAGAGAGAGCGAGAAAGCAAGAGAAAGAGAGGGGGAGAAAGAAAGAGCGAGAAAGAGAGAGAAAGAGAAAGCGAGAAAGCAAGAGAAAGAGAGGGGGAGAGAGAAAGAGCGAGAAAGGGAGAGAAAGAGAGAGCGAGAAAGCAAGAGAAAGAGCGAGAAAAAGAGTGAAAGAGAGAGAGCGAGAAAGCAAGAGAAAGAGTGAGAAAAAGAGAGAAAGAGAGAACGAGAAAGCAAGAGAAAAAGAGGGGAGAGAGCGAGAGAGGAGGGGAAGCACTCACGATGTTGACGAGGGACAGCATGTACAGATGCACGGTCGCCTGACCGTGGAACCTGACCATGTGATGGTCGCCAATCAGCAGAACCTCTACAAACTTTTCGCTGCCGATCGCCGACCGCTTCCGCCGCCCGGAGATCCGCTGGGTGTCCTTGAGATGCCGCAAGGTCGTCTCGAGGTCATCGGATAAACTATTGGCTGCAAGCATACAATGAGAAAATTCGCTGAAAAATGGGGCCCGGTCGCTATCTATCGCAGTTAATCATCGATTATATTGAATCCGATAATATCGAATATATTGCTCCGATATACGGACATCAGCGGATCTGTTGTTGCGCGCAGCTCACTTTATGGAAAAGAATTATGGTGCCGTGATAAAATCTAGCAGCAATTGCAATTGCCTGTGGTTTATAACAACATACGGATCATGCCATATATTCGTCCATCCCGTAAAGTTGGCATGACTCAGCGGTACACATAAAGAAACGGGAGAATTGCGTGCATTCTATATGCGAGTTTGATCGCATCATTGCTATGACGGGCTATTTCAATTTATGAGTCACTCCGCCTGCCGAACACATTTATTGGTCAGCGTCTGCATCTAACGCGGGTCCGGGCGGGAAACTGCAGCAGACGTCTGCAGTATGAAGGGTTTATTGCCCCTCGTTATACCAGTTTAAACACGAGCTGCGTTTAACGGAGTGAATTGATATTGGGTCATTGCTGCCGATCTCTATGTATGCATTCTGAAGTTTCGCTGCAGTCGCACGTGATAGCATGTGAGGATAGCACGACATGATGCCACGAGGTCGGTGCTGGTTAGACGTCGTTGTCTCCGAATAGAGTGGTTGGTCGATTTGTCGTGGCAGCCATTCGCCGACAGTCATACCCTGCGCTACGACAATGTTACTTACGTGAATTCGCACTTACGTAACTTGCATTTTATGACCATTTTACTCGCGATACGAAACGAAAATTTGCTATCGCGTAATCTTTTAAATAAATAAGTTGCCTGATCTAATCAAAATATAGCATTGCTTATACCGCCGTAAATGGAATTTATTTAACAAATATGCAGCCGGCTACCAAACCATCGGGCGGGTCATCTTTGATGTTTAATGTAACTCTATCGTATTAGGCAGTTTGACCTAAAACACGCACTACTTTTACATTTTTTACGTTTCTGCAGTCGGTGCCCCGCATCCAGTACACTTCTGGTACATGTTACTTATTGCAAGTGCAGTTATTTGCAACGACTTGCTAAAGGGACCGGTACAAAGAAGTGATATAAAGTAACAATTTCTAAATAGAAAAAAAAAATTCTAAACAAATTCTAATTAGGTTTTATTTTAAACTTAATCGCTTTCATTCGTACATAATGCTAATGTTGTTCCTTATTTAGTATCTAGTCACCCGAGACTTAACATCGATTTTAATTTAACAGAATTTAATGCGAAGAACGTTTTTCAGCGCGAAACCGAGAGGTCTAACCGATAATGCATACGTACGTCAAGAGCGGAAGTAGAAGTAGAAGAAGAACTAATTAACCTTTCTCTCTCTCTCTCACTCCCTCACTTACACACACACACACACACACACACACACACACACACACACACACACACACACACACACACACACACACACAACACACACACACACACACACTCACAAACAAACACACACAAACAAACAAACAAACAAACAAACAAACAAACACGCGCTCGCACACACACAGAGAGAGAGAGAGAGGGAGAGAGAGAAAGAGAGAGAGCGATATATATATATATATATATATATATATATATATATATAATTGAGAGAGAGAAGAGAGAGAGAGAGAGAGAGAGAGAGAGAGAGAGAGAGAGAGAGATTCACATACAGACTCGGCCCCGCCGCCGTCAGGAAAAATATCTCTAACCGCGTCGGAGAGTGATCTGAACTTTTTCCGTAGCTAAAGGCCCCGGCACACGGTGCGCAGTCGGCGCGCGCCAACGGCAGGTAGACCTATGCAAGGCCATCCACCACCCGTTGTCATTCATTATAATATTCGTTTATATTCCCGGCGCGCGCGCAAAATATCTATCGTGTTTGATGTTTCTGGCTCAGCGCCCTTGGCGCGCGCCGAATGCGCACCGTGTGCGGGGGCCTTAAGTATCTTCAATTATGGAACAGCAGTCAATAGGAAAAGGTGATTCACGTAACGGATTTTAGCGATGCGGACGTTTTCTGAAACGCATTACTTGCACAGCATAATATTTCTATATATATATATATATATATATATATATATATATATATATATATATATATATATTCTGCTCACCTTCGTTAGAGTGTGTTAGCGCTGAGCGTCGGTATACAACGTGCGCGCCGTCCGGCATGGAGGCGTTCGTTGACATCGGCTCAATGAAGTAATCGCCATGATCGGTTTTTATCAACCCTGACTGCAAATATTTGAACAAAGTACTACGTACATCGGATCGCCGGAGAACACCGAAGAACGGAACCTTGTTCGGCTGGATATTAACGCAAGGAGATTATCGATTTTACTTCGTCTGCGACTTTTGAATTGTAGCCACGTTTACTTTTCGCATACCTATCCTGGATAATTTCTATCTCTAGTTTTGATAACTTAATGCGAACTCAATTAAGTTAATTCTCGTGTTCTGAAACTATGAAAAATCTCGTATAAACCGCTGAAAACGGATTGGTTAGCGCGCTTTTTGCTTGTTTGTTTTGGTTATTATTTCCTTGATCTGCCAATAAGCAATCGAATACCAAAAACATTTGAATAACCTACGTAGTTCAGTGTGCAAAGTGAGGTGGTGCGGATGGCTAAGTGGGTGATGATGGAATATTCAATCCACATAGACATCATTAATTAATCATTCTTTCTCGTCTCTACACGGATATAGTAGTAGTGTAAATGGTAGTGAACAAAGTGGCTTCGTACTAGACCATCGCAGTTGCTGAGTGCGGCGGACGAGTTGGGCGCATTCTGTAGCCGCCCCGTGTAAAAGCAGTGCTTCGTCTGCCGATCTATGCGCTCTCTCCACAGGAGAGACGTTCCGTTGTCGACACGCATCCACTCGATGTGCGCGTGCGGCGCCACCAGGTGGCGACTCTGTTTCAGCTTGAGCGTCACCTCCTCGCCGTCAAGGTCGAAGCTGACCTTCAACTGGCGACTGTTCTGCGGCACACTGCGCTTCGACACGACGCGCGTGGCTCTCCCGTGCGGCACGTAGTTGTGGAGATACTCGCCTCCGCTGTCGACGACGCGCGGGTAGGTGACGCTGTAGTCGTTCGCTGCTAGGTCTGCGAATCGATAAACGAATTAGGCGATGAGGCGAGGATGCTCCGCCGCGGAATGTGTTCACCACATGCCACAGCCGCCACGATGTTCCGCCGGCGTCTTATTTCTGATCTTATTAGCGACCGGTTAGTTAGAGGAGGCGCCCACTGACATGAAATTGCTGGAGAATTCACAAAGCGTCTTCGGTTTGCACCAGGTTTACTCAATGAATGCGATAATGAAATCGTGATGATTTTAGACGATTCCTCATCACGTCGTTAATAGTTTTAGTTCGAATGTATGATATATATATCATTGCGCTAGAGAAACTCAACTAGGCTGGCGCTGCTGATCCTATTTCAACGATTATATATATATATATATATATATATATATATATATATATATATATATATATACATATATATATGCATGACATTGAGAATAATGACCCTTGGCGACCATAGCGTGTGAATGTTTGGATAAGTTGTAAGATTGCATACAGAGCCATACAGCTTGGTAATGTCCTATAATGTTTGATCGCGCTGCGTATGAATAAATATTAGTCTCTGCATGGCAAAATACATTTTGAAATCACTTAACATCGCTGCTGCACCGACCATCGATTCCTCTCATGAATCTCATCCGGCGTCTATTGAACGTTCACTCTACGATAATAGAGGCACTGAGGCAATACAGCCCCAGCATAAGATGGCGAATATACATCAAAGGCTAGGAATAAAGCGTTGGTTACAGCAAACCTTATAGCAGTGTAGCGCTTGCCTTATAAACGTTAATTCGCGTCAAATTGTTCGGTAAACGCGGGTAGTTTAACAACTGCGCTCGTGCACGTGCGCACGCATGCCCGAAATCACGCAAGCACAAATGCACGCACGCACAACGTTATGCGCAAGACGGTTAGTCACTAGTTATATGCTAATTATTATTGCTAATTTGATAAGAATACACATTCTCGCCAGATTTAACACACATGGGATATATAGGATACTTACTTCTCCATGCTCCACTGCAAAGAACCTGAAAGAGAAGAGTGGCATGTCAAAAAGGCACAAGTCAAATGATAATATAAACGTACCAGCGGTAATTTCTTTAAAAAACTGGGCGGGTTAATAACCTTGCTGATACACTATATACGTAAGATAGCAGACGTGTACTTGCCATAGCACCTTTGTAAAACTGAATATTATTTAAATTTTTATTTAAACACGAATATTATTTTTTTGCGTGAGATATGATTAAAACAGACTGTTGCAATTACGGCGAAAGAGGAAATGTGATCATTTTTGATAACGATGCTTGATTAGCCCGCGGTTATCGGCGATGACGAGATAAGAGATGCGTAGAACAAGAAGCCGCACATCAAGGATGGACCATTGCTACACAGCGACCCAGATAGAAGCATCTAAGGTGTGGAGTCTAAGCACGTCCTATCTCGTAATCCGGTATCTGTCAGCCGCAGGGTGACTGCACAAGGCGCGGTCTTATACGCTCGATCGTCTCGTTGTGATATAGCGGGCCGGGTTCTTCGTCCGATTTCTCCTGGGTGAAATATCGCATTCCCAGACAGCACCGAGATGCTGTGTCAATCAGATACCATAGATTACAGAAAACTGCAAATTTGGTCCAGTGATTAGGGGGCAACAAATCAGAGCCACTCTCATCTCTACCAGACACTGACGGCGGAGTTCGAACAAATCCTTAAGAAATCGTTGGAAGCTATTTTCAGGCAGTCCACTTATGGCAGTTTCCGACCAACTATGGTCTGGCCATAACGAGTAAAGTAAATCTACGCTAGATTCACGTTTTGTCAATACTAGCATAGTGGTATTGGTTGGGGTTTCAGCATAGATAGTAACATCATTGTGAGTGACGATCATTTCGACTGCGCGACTGCGAGGCAGTGTTCATAGATGTCGCCACCGTCTTGAGTCAACAAGAGTTATTATATATTATAAAGAGTGAAGTTATTACGAGCTGTCGCCGTGATGGTGCTCGTTAGTGAGGTTCAGCTTTAACGAACATGAATTAATGGGCTCTCTGTGGCTTTAGGGTAGCAAAGGCTCTGCGCGATCTAGCGTATTTGCACCGTAGAGATCATAACAAATCTGATGCATTTATATCAATTAACATGGCCCTAAACTAACATGAATCTGCATTCCAGGGTTCCAGGTTGCGACCAGGCATATATGAATCTAGAAAGCTAAATTGGACCATAATCAAATGAAATCCTTTACACACAATACTCACGAGCATTTGAAAAGTGCGTCACCTTGACGTTATGTTGAATTTATATCGTACATAACATTAACCCTAATCCGTTCTCTATAACGTATATATACGAATTATACATGTGTGTACGTGGCATTAAAGTCTAGTTGCTAGTACGTCGAAAACCTAAAAGATGTTATTGTGTATGTATAGGAACTGCGCTGCCTTAAGTTTGGAATAAATGTTCGGTACACCCCTCAGCTTAACCATTGCATCACCCATCGATTTCCGTTCCGTTCACGGTTCGCCGAAAAAATGCATGACGAAGGAAAAATTCATTTCAAATTCAAAATGACTGCATGGTATTGCGGTGTGGACTCAATGTAGGGGAAGTATTCAGGCCACTTAAGCCATTTGGTCCTGAATAACGCGTCAGATCGCCATGTGAACTCAATAGCCTACGTGCAGTGATCGTAAGACGGAGCTCAGACGTGATGAGGTGTGATATTAGCCTCGTAAAGCTGGCCGCATATATTTGCATCACGGGTGTTATATTAACGTACATCGTTAATACGACGTGACAACATCTATCTGGCGAAACCGCAAAGATGCGACTAAAGTAATTCATCTTTATGAGTAACATCGAGAGCTAATAACACATGATGTATTACATGAATGATGTTGCAATGATGTATTATTAGCTGTTAACAAAATGCAGCTATAATATGGGTACAGCTCGTAACTGCAATGAGTAAGAGCTCGTAGGCTAGTTATTCACACACAGGGAAGGGATGGCATATATGGAACATATGGAAACAGAAAACGGCTAGGAAACGGTGACATGATACGTCCGAGATATCTAGGCAGACGCAATAAAACAAAAACGAGAAATGAAGTGGAGAGTGATAGCTATGGAGAGGAGTAAAGGGTAGATATGTGAAGGCAGGAGATGGTTAGTTATGCAGAAGCAGGAGATGGTTAGCTATGCATAAGCAGGAGATGGTTAGCTATGTAGAATTAGGAAATGGCTAGCTATGCAGAAGCAGGAGATGGCTAGCTATGTAGAAACAGGAGATGGTTAGCTATGCAGAAGCAGGAGATGGTTAGCTATGTAGAAGCAAGAGATGGCTAGCTATGTAGAATTAGGAGATGGTTAGCTATGTAGAAGCAGGAGATGGTTAGCTATGTAGAAGCAAGAGATGGCTAGCTATGTAGAAGCAGGAGATGGCTAGCTATGTAGAAGCAAGAGATGGCTAGCTATGTAGAAGCAGGAGATGGTTAGCTATGCAGAATCAGGAGATGGCTAGCTATGCAGAAGTAGGAGATGGCTAGCTATGTAGAAACAGGAGATGGTTAGCTATGCAGAAGCAGGAGATGGTTAGCTATGTAGAAACAATGAGATGGCTAGCTATGTAGAAACAGTAGAGAGCTAGCTACGTAGAAACAGTAGCTGGCTAGCTATGTAGAAACAGTAGATGGCTAGCTGCATAGAAACAGTAGATGGCTAGCTATGTAGAAACATTAGAGAGCTAGCTATGTGGAAGCATCAGAATACTGGCCATGGGAAGCCAGGAGAGGACAGACGATATGACGAAAATTACATTAGCAGATCCTAAACGTAAGTAAACATGTCATCTACAATGCTTTTGGCAGAGGGTGCTATACTAGCTTAGAATCGAATTGCAATCCGTGATCGATAATGCTTGACATGGCGATGGTGCTTCCGTGCAGAGCCTACTCACACAGGCGGAAAATGAGCTGCGACAAACAGTGACTATTTGCCGTGGGAACGAACAGATAAGAAAGCGGATCGTTAACCAAGTCTCTCTGTCACTTGTTCCCTACGTGGCCAGAGATTCCGTATAAGTGTGCTAAGATGATGGAGCTCTGATGGGTGGGGGAGGGGGCAGATGCAACTAGCCATGCTAGGGACTACCGCAACCATGGTGAGAGAAATAGAGATAGAGATAGATAGATATCGAGAGAGAGAGAGAGAGAGAGAGAGAGAGAGAGAGAGAGAGAGAGAGAGAGAGAGAGAGAGAGAGAGAGAGAGAGAGAGAGAGAGAGAGAGTATGGGGGAGGGGGAGATTGAGCAACAAGCACAATAGAGTAATCGAGCGACAGCGAAATAACATTTGAGAGAGATCGGCTGCCAATTGAGAGTGTTTACGCAACGTAGTATCGATTCATGTAGCGTTACAAATGCTCGAAGCTCGCATAGACGTCGTATACTTGTTATCACAGCGAATCTCATTAATATACGCCTTTGCATATACTTAGGATATGTCATCCGTGGTTAGTGCATTTTATACTAAGTACAAACACTGACTAACGATATAGTGCTTGTGCTTTCACGCGTGGGCGCCCCAAGCCTACCAATTTTGTTGGGTGTTGTTGTGTGCATGAGTACATCGACGGATGGCTACTGCTAACCGAACTGGGCAATCTTCGTCCAGACTTCCTCATGTATTCACATCCCTACATTCTAATTAACAGCGATTATGGGCTGTTACAGGATAGGTTCCGGAGTTTTATGGGAGCCTATGCTCATTCTCTCCCTCCCTCACACGATAAGCACACGCGCGCGCACACACATGCGCGCACAAACTCTTTCTCCCGTCTGTATCTCGATCGTTCTGTGCAATTGACTGCATGCACAGCATCGTAGCATATAGGCTGATCTACAACTACATTCACGGATACCATAAAGTCTACGCGCCGGTGTCCTACCTCAATGACTTCTGGATGAATGTCATTGCAGTAAAGAAATGTGAATGACAGAGATACAGCGGTGCGATGTTGGCGATCGATGCATTCCAATAACTTAAAGTTTCTCTCCCCTCCCATCCTCTCCCATTCTTTCTCGTCCCTCTTTCTCGCATTTCATTTCTCTCTCTCTCTCTCTCTCTCTCTCTCTCTCTCTGTCGCTCTCTCTCGTTCTCTATATCTATGGATCTCATGCTCTCTATTTCTTTAACGCTGTAGTGTAACGTAATTATTCTTATATCTTCGAATAAATCTTGACGACTATATAACGGTAGGTTCCATGTCGGCTTCAATATGTCCTTGACAGGAACTAGTCATACTCATAGTCATACTCTAGTCAGCAGTATTGCGACCGTTCTATCTCTCGGGCGACAACAATTTAAAATGCAATCATATTTAGTTAAACCATTATGTTGTCAAATTAGTTATAACTATAAACAAGAAGCTCGCTCTTGCGGCTTTGGACAGACATACTATAAATGTTGTCATACGAACTCACTTCTGCACGAAAAATGTGTTTAGGCACAACAATAAGTATGAGCAACAGAACCGTGTAACCAGCAGAAATCATCTAGCACGCCAGCAAATTTCGGGTCCTCATGCATTCGCACGTAGGGCACGTAACGCAACAAAGCATATATATATGACGAAGACATGACCTCGACCCGGTTGGTCGTCCAGCGTTCATTGACACGTAAGCACGAAGACTCTGTGAACAAATATACATTTGTGTATTCTAATAACTTTTCATTTGAGTTTTTATGGAAGCGATCAGCCCCGCGGACGACCTCTGACGCGGCGCTGGAGTGTACGGTCGCGACCGGAAACGCAGCACGACAGGTCTCACGCTCAGTTTAGACGTCGGTGTTGTTCTACTGAGCGGTATCGACAACGCAGCTACCCGGCTGCTGCTGAGAGCGCAGCATCCGTGCGGATGTGATCTAGTGTGTAATAGCATCGTTACAAACGCCGTCTCTCTCACGCGCTCTCTACGAGGCACGATGTTGGGATCTCCTCCTCTCTCGCTTTCTCACTCAGGTTATCCGTTTCTCACGCTATCGCTATATCTATCTTCTCTATATATCTTTATATATATCTATCTATCTATATATATATATATCGTTATATCTCATTTTCTCTCTATCGTTTACTCTTTCCCTCTCCAAACGATCCGTGTTCATTAATAGTTCATGCAGACAATTCGGTATTCTTCCGCACCATTGCATTCGCGTCGGATTTGGATTTCTATGCCGAATCAGTACGGACATTTATATTTGATCTGTGTCGCTAAACTGTGCGACATTTCGCTGTAACGCGTTTTACAGGGCGAGCGGGACAAGCCGACTGGCGGCTACAATGAGCGAATTCCATCACAGCTACGTTGGTCGTGCGAGATAAAGATGCCCTGAAGCGCGAAGCAACAGCGGCAGCAGCAGCAGAAACAGCAGACGCAACAGCATCAGCAGCAACAGCAGCATCAGTAGTAGTAGTAGTAGTAGTAGTAGTAGTAGTAGTAGTAGTAGTAGT
>NW_014577316.1:436995-441236 GCF_000485595.1 Priapulus caudatus | reverse complement strand
TGGATGGATGGATGGATGGATGGATGGATGGATGGATGGATGGATGGATGGATGGATGGATGGATGGATGGATGGATGGATGGATGGATGATGGATGGATGGATGGATGGATGGATCGATCAATATATAGATAAATAGATAGATAGATAGATAGATAGATAGACAGACAGATAGATAGATAGATATATAGATAGATAGTAGATAGATAAATAGTGTAATACCGTCGAAAGACAGAGAAATAAATATACAGGAATAAGATATTGTTCCAGGTTGTCATACAGGCCAGCTGTGTAAATATAACGCTGGACTAGACAGTGGTAGAAATAGCCAATTACAGACAGTAACGTAGTGCGGACTGACCATAAACAATAGGTAGGCGTTTCTACCTATGTGAGTATATAACCGCGTGTTCGACTAGAGAGAGAGAGAGAGATCGGAAAGAGAGTCAGAGACATTGATTGCAATTCAGACGATATTGGTCAGAGCCGGCTACTTTCAGCTATAACCTCGTAAGTTAGTAGATGTGACTCGCGCACCTCGACTGTACGCATTCGCCCCGTTATGGGAGGATGCATAATTAAGGCTGTCAATTAAAGAGATACCTGAATACGTTCATACAAATCGTTATGTTCTATTATTATACGCAGTCACATAGACGCTAGCAAGGGTGTACTACACACACTCACGCGTAACCACTCATACGATCACGGGTAGCAATAGGCTTCCCTATAAGAGTGACAGAAAGAGACGGAGAGCTCATGATCGAACAAGAATGAGGGGTCTCGATTGAGGTAGCTGGAATTACGGAGCTTCGAATAATTCACTAATCACTCACCGATGCGAGACGTGGAACGCTAAGCAGCTTTGCAGTCCCGCCGAGTAGTCAGTAGACAGGACAGAGCGCAAGCAAAGATCGCTGGTGCTCGTCTCGATTTCAATAATTATAATGTACGCTGTACGCAGTCGTTTACTGTATTATGTACTTATGTAGAGTTAAGTCTGTTCACTGCTCTGGGTAGCAGTGCAAGCCTGGCGGCCGTCTATACGCTCATTGCTTAAAGCTATCGCTCGTTTCCCGCCGCCAGAGCTATATCTCGTCGAGTATCGCATGTATGAGTAATTATCTTTCCGTGCGAATCTCGCGTACATTCTTGATTTCCTCGTAATTTCCATGCGCGCATTATCACGCATATATACACGACGCTGATGTAAATGAGCTTGAAATCGGAAGCGAGAACAGCGAACGATAGCTAATAGATAATGGAAATCTCAGAGGAGACGCCGAATCGAGCTTTAGCTCGTCGCGGAGTCCAGCATTCAGAGGAGAAACGCCTGCGATATCTCGCTGACGCTCGGCATGGGTGCTGGCTATCAACAGTGCGTACAAGTAGACCGGATCGCATAATGCGAGCCGCTGACGTGAAGTATTTGAATATAAACACGCGAGAAATTAACTCGATGACGTTGAACAACACATACACACGCACGCACGCACGCACGCACGCGAACGCAATAATTAACACACTCGCCACCGTACCTATACCACACCGATTGATCGAATTCCAGCTACGATAACGCTGAAGCCACTTTCGCCAGCAGACTATATACGGGTCTCGAACTACAAGCCCTCGATACTTTACCCCGCTTGCAGTTATGCGCGCATGCCCGCTGGTTGTGCCACATGTGCGCTGAGATGAGACGTCATGTCGATGCATCTTTTGACGGCGCGTATAAGCAAAAAGCTTTGCTAAGACGCTTCCCTTACCTCGCATGCACAGCCGTCCTTCGTAGCGGGAGGTAATAGACCGCTGACTCTCTCTTTCTCTCTCCTTCTAGTCTTTGCCCCTCCCCTCTCTCTCTAAGCTGACGTATTAATTGCGTTAATGTCGTGAGGGGCTCGTGTTTCGGCCGCGATGTATGATGGATGACGCGTCTGGGCGGCTGGCCGGGGCGAAGACAAGCAAACATCGTCATCAGCTGCATGGTCTCATCGTGAAATAGTGAATAGGAAAGCACGACCGATGGACAGACCGACAGATGTACAAACACACGGACTGAATGATTGTCAGGCTGCATGGATAGAACATGATGCGGTACAACGCGAGACTCACCTGTGAATACTGCAGCATCATCAGCAGCAGTGCCGCGTAGAGAGACATACTCGGCACCAGTGACTGCGTGCGTCTCCTCATGCCGCTGCCGCCGCACGACCCAGCGATGACGTCTGCCGCCGCCGCGAACATCCTCTGCACCAGCTACCGCCGACCACGAGCGTGCGTGCTTGCGTGCGTGTGCGTGCGTGCCGGTGATCTTCTCCCGGAGCGATCACTGCTGACTTCTGCGTAGCGCGTGCGTTAATACGTTGCCGAGTCGGCCGAGGAGCAGACGAGATGAACGAGATGGGAGATGGGCACGTGCCGAGCGGGTGTGCGAGAGCGTCTTCAGCCGCCGAGCTATTACGCGCTGACACACTCAGCGCCGCCGCCACCGCCGGGGTTACGTCGCTCGACCGTGTGTGTGTGTGTGTGTGTGTGTGCGTGTGTGAGTGTGTGTGTGTGTGTGTGTGTGTGTGTGTGTGTGTGTGTGTGTGTGTGTGTGTGTGTGTGAGAGAGCAAAGTGCCTCGAGATGAGAGAGCGCTTCGCTGGGCGAGCTCGCAGCGGCTACGTGCAGTGCAGACGAATGCGCTTCCCGCATCTGCATGCGCTCTCGCACGGGCCCGCGCGCGGGAGTACACACGCGCACGGAGCAGGCTGGTGACTATACGGGACCCCTTCGCCGGGGTTGCTGATCTGAAATAAAAATAAAATTCTTTATAGAGCGAGACTTTATATAAGCTGAGGGAGAGGGGCAGTGTAATATTGAGAGAGAGAGAGAGAGAGAGAGAAAGATAGAGCGAGAGCGAGAGAGAGAGAGAGAGAGAGCGAGAGCGAGAGAGAGAGCGAGAGAGAGAGAGAGAGAGAGCGAGAGCGAGAGAGAGAGCGCGAGAGAGAGAGAAGAGAGAAGAGAGAGAGAGAGAGAGAGAGCGTGAGTGCGAGTTAGGGGGAGAATGTGGGGAGAAAGGGGGAGAAACTAAGATGGACGGAGATGCGAGAGAGTGAGAGAGAAGGAGGAGGAGGAGGAAGCGAGCAAGCATACGAGAGAGGCATACGCGTGTTATTGGCTACACTAATAGGCTTAAATCATCACGACGAACGCCGCAAGCAAAGCCTCGTTGTTGCCGACAAGCTGGCGTCGGCGCTGCTGCTAGGCTGACGGCGCAAGCAACGTGGCCGACAACCGAGCACAGAGCTATAGGTTTCCCGTTAATCGGCCTCTGCAGCGTGTCGCGCCGGGAGTTTTTGGCCGCGCATGGGAGCATCGGTCAGCGGCCGCAACCACCGTCTGTCGACAGCGACGGCCCGTCGTTAGTTAATGACTCGGCTTTACACAAGGTTCGAGTCGAGTTCGACCAAGTTTGAGCAGAGGGCTGGCGGTAGAGGTAAATGAGTTTGAGAAGAGTATAGAATAAGGGAAACAGTCGCGGAAAATCATGGTTGGTTCTTGCACACGGAGTCGGAGATACCGCGCGCCAATGCGCGCCGTGTGTGTGTGCGCTGCTTGGCGTGTGTGTGTGCGCTCAGTGTGTGTGTGATTTGTGTGTGTGTGATTCGTGCGTCAGCGATGTGCGTATGTCGTGTGATGGTGTGTGTGTGTGTAGTGTGTGTCTATTGTGTGCTGATGGTGTGTGCGGTGCGTGCGCGGTTGTGTGATGTGTGTGTGTGCTGTGTTGTGTTTGTGTGGTGTGTGTGCGTTGCGCGTGTGTGTGTGTGTGTGTTGTGTTGTGCTGTGTGTGTGATGTGTGTTCCTATACATATATTGTAGTGTGATGAGGAGTAGAGAGTAAGAGAGTAGTGTGTAGGGAGTGTGTAGTGATTTGGAGTGATGTAGTGTGATGAGTGGATAGATGTGATGGGTGATGGGTGTGGGAGGGCGGTGTGTGTGTGTGAGGTGTGTGTGTGTGTTGTGGTGGTGTGTGGGGGATGTGATAGTAGTGAGATATAGATGTGAGTAGAGAAGAGGTGTGTGGATGAGTGGAGAATGAGGATGGAGTGAGTAGGTGAGGGTATACTATTGTGCTGACATGGCGTGTGTGTTGACTGTGTGTGAGCTCGTGGTCGTGCGGTGGCACAGCACGACACACACTCAGTGTGTGTGTGTGTTGTGTTGGTTGGATGTGTGTGTGGTGGTCGTAGTGCTTGTG
>NW_014577316.1:434792-436970 GCF_000485595.1 Priapulus caudatus | reverse complement strand
AGAGAGAGAGAGAGTAGAGAGAGCAAGAGAGAGAGAGAGAGAGAGAGAGAGAAGAGAGAGAGAAGAGAGCGTGAGGCGAGTTAGGAGAATGTGGGAGATAAGGGGGAGAACTAAGATGGGGAGAGCGAGAGAGTGAGAGAGAGAGGATGGAGGAGGGGAGAGCGAGCATACGGAAGAGGCATAACCGTGGTTATTGCTAACATGGTTAATTCCGACCTGCGAAGAAACGCTCTTGTTTGCGAACAGCAGCTGGCGTCGGCGCTGGGCTGCTGAGCTAAACCGGCACAAGTGCCGACAACGGACGACTATAGTTTCGCCGTTATCGCCATCTGCAGCGTGTTCGCGCCGTGGAAGTTTTTTGGATTGCCGCGCTGGGATCGTCACGCGGTACCATGACCAAAACACGTCTGTGCGACACGAAACGGCCCGTGTTAGTATACTCGGGCTTTACAGGTTGAGATCGAGTTTTCACCCAGTTTTACATGAGCTGCGGTAAGGGTAAGAGTTGAGAGAGTATAGAAATAAGGGAAAGCATTGCGGAAATCAATGGTTTGTTCTTCGTACACACCGGACGAACGGGCGGCTGCGCGGCGTGTGTGTAGTGTGGCGTGCGTGCGTGTGTGTGTGTGTGTGTGTGTGTGTGTTGTGTGTGTGGTGGCTGTGCGTGCGTGTGTGTGTGTGTGTGTGTGTGGTGGTGTGTTGTGTGTGCGTTGTGTGTGGGGTGTGTGTGTGTGTGTGTGTGTGTGTGTGTGTGTGTGTGTGTGTGTGTGTGTGTGTGTGTGTGTGTGTGTTTGTTTGTGTGTGGGGGGAGGGGGTATCAGAGTATAGCAGCGTTCAAGCTTTGCTCGCGAGCATCGCAGCGACAACGCGAGTTTCTTTCTCGCATGTCTCTTTCTATTCTTGTATAGTTATTACTAACAAATATATATGTTGCTTCGCGCTTCAGGGCATCTTTATCTCGCACGATCAACGTAGCTGTGGTGGAATTCGCTCATTGTAGACGCCAGTCGGCTTGTCCCGCTTGTCTCTCAATTAGCAAAGAAACAAACACAATAAATAAATCATCGCGGCAAGTGAAACCGCGGTTGAAGGTTTGTCTGAAACTCGACCCCGCGCTTTATGGGTAAGATGAGTCAGGCCGCACTGTCATGAAATCACGTCAGCTGTAAATCACATCGTATCGCTGGAAAACCTGAAAGGCGCAAACCAGAATTTCTGTTCAAGTGCAAACAAATAGCAATAACCCGCACTTCGCTCAGCCGTCGGGCACGTGCGCTATTTGTCTATGCGTCGTACTTCGAGTGCACAATTTTGTAAAGACGAGCTTTAGTCGCATGCGTTTGCGATACGTGTTTCCTGAACTCTGGCTATACGAGAAGCGCATTCTACAATCAACTATTCGACTACAATCAGGTTTCGTGTAGTTGCCGTGGCAGCAATACTATCGACGTTTTTCCACAACCGCTTCAACCGCACGCTAAGCAGACGGTTAAGCAGACGGCTTAGCTGGTGGTTAGGTAACATAAACAGCTTCGTTTTAAGCGCCATGCTTACAAAAACATTTTGATGGAGACTTTCCAGCCACCATACTGGAAATCGATTTTATTTTATACAATCAGCAATGCTAAAAAAATCATCTGATGATAAAATTGAAAAACGTTATAGGGTTTACATAGGATTCGCACACGTTAGAAATACACACAGGGATTGCAGGTTTGATTTATTCTTGAGACTACATGCGGTGTCGCGCACCAAGTTCAATATCGTGAAATCTTGTGCATTTATAATCAGTTAACTAAATGATGTGGTGATAATATCATCTCAACGCGTTGCGTTTAGCTTACTGAACTGGTGTTGATATTGTAAGCGTATCATATAGAATAATCCAATTAGAGTCGACGAAAGAGAAGGAGTGAGAGAGAGAAGAGAATTGACAGATAACGCGCGATATTTATAACAAAAAATAAGAAAAGAAAGAAGGAAAGCGCGCGAGATAGATCGATCGATCGCTAGATAGATGGGTGGATGGATGGATGGATGGATGGATGGATGGTTCGATGGATGGATGGATGGATTGATTGATGGATGGATGGATGGATGGATGGATGGTTCGATGGATGGATGGATGGATTGATTGATGGATGGATGGATGGATGGATAGATCGATGGATGGATGGA
>NW_014577316.1:424990-431590 GCF_000485595.1 Priapulus caudatus | reverse complement strand
CTCTTCGTCCTCATCTTGTCTCATCGTCATCAGCTGGTCTCATCGTCATCAGCTGGTCTCATCACCATCAGCTGGTCTCATCGTCATCATCTTGTCTCATCGCCATCAGCTGGTCTCATCGTTATCAGCTGGTCTCATCGTCATCAGCTGGTCTCATCGTCATCAGCTGGTCTCATCACCATCAGCTGGTCTCATCGTTATCAGCTGGTCTCATCGTCATCAGCTGGTCTCATCGTCAGCAGCTGGTCTCATCGTCATCAGCTGGTCTCATCGTCATCAGCTGGTCTCATCGTCATCAGCTGGTCTCATCGTCGCCGCATCGTCATCGTGACTCAGTAACGCCCTTACCGTTACGTGACAACGGGCGCCGACTATGCTTGCCGACGTAGCGGCGTTATAACCACGCTGCTGCTGCGCTACGATTACGCTGTTTATTACACATATAGGGTGTTGTTAATGTGTTGTCCGCGCGTTTAACGTGTTTCTGACGGGTTTGATCTCTCTCTGTGCATTTCACGTGATTCTAAGGTGTTGCTATGACGTTACTGGAGAAATGTTGTTATGGTTTGAAATCATAGCCGTTTTATATATAGCCTAACGCCGAAGAAATAATAGAACTGTTGCGTAGTGAGTATGCTATTTCGATTGCTGCATAATAACCGCTGCGAATCGCTGACTTCCCTTGCACGTTGTATTGTAGGTCGACGTTCATGTCGGACCTTGTGTTTCAGCTCGCATGCTGGTGATAGTGTTTGAGCTTACTTGTTGGCTTGTGCGCGAAACTCGTATCTTCCTTTAAAAGGAAGAAGTAAGTTGAGTCACGCGGTCGGCCGCCTGAAAGATTTTCCATCTATAGCGGAAACGTTTAAACCCGCTCGAAGTTAATCCAATTACATGTCCGATCTGTCAGTGGTTCTCTAATGAAGAACCCGTGGCACGCACGGAGTATCTAGCCGCTACTAACTAAATAACGTGACCGTCGGTCGAACAGTGAAAGATGCGATTACGTCCAGCTAGTCGGATTCAGCTCCGGTAGCGGAGAAACTTCACGATGTCATCGAACCCATGTGCTGCGCGTCGCTTCGGATTCCACGGCGTCTGCGATATGCAGCCAACGGTCGATAGCCAGGTCAGCGGCGATATTCGTGGACGACAAAAAAATGTGACCCCGTGCGAAAAATCAAACGTCGATACTCGTGCGTGCTGCGCGAGTATGGAATCGGACAGAATTAAGACGAATGTGTTTACGAGAGGGGGTCGAAAAAACGCAGCAAGTGTTTTGATTGCGTTCGTCGCAATGCGCTGTTCGATGATCGGAACCTACGGATGCTGCACCGGCATTCAGACACAACTCAAACAACGCTGACGCCATCAAGCCCTGATGCTTTTTTAACGCGTCTGTGGGGAATCTTCGCTAGAACAAAAGGCTCCTTCGTCGATTAAGCAACCGAGCAATTTCGATTGAAGAATTTTTTTTAATATAACGCAATATTGGTTTTCATCGCGTGGTATATTGGGTTTCATAGCGCGGTGAAACGACGCGCTTCGGCGTGTATAAGAACCGGCTTTCCCATTTCTCATCATCTCCGTGACAATCATCAGCCTCCGAAAACGCACCCAGCCCCGCTTGTAGCGCACTCTGCGAAATCCCTCGTTAGCTCTCTTACTACAATCAGCTACTCTAGCTACATTCAACGCCGAGATTCAGGCACATCATCGCCAACTGACCGCGCATGTGGCGTGCGCATGCGCAGATGCAAGGCCTAACTAGTGTCTTACAGATAGCTCGCAATTAGGGAGTCGGTATACATACGATCGGGAGTTAATAATGACAAATTTGTCATTATTAACCATTGATACGATGCACACAACGTTCACTCATTCCTCCAGCGTGGTTGGCATAATTCACAGATCCAACCGCGCGCAATTTAAGTGCACACGTGTGTTTTTCTCTTATAGCGTATTTGCGGTTGTACACGTGCAGCTGGGCTCATCCGTCACGCTGGTGAAAGCAGGGTACACATTTACCGAAAGGTGGCGCTAGCGGAGCTGGGGTTAGTATTTCACGTCACGTGCTCAAAGCATCGTGGGAAGCGCCACACGTCGCGTGTATTAATTGCGTCGGAATTGATCCTGTTCACTCACTATGGCCAAATCGCAGTTTCGTCATATGCGAGTATAAACCAGATGCAAATCCTCGACCCTAATTGTTGGGCTCCAAATCACACTCGCCGATGTAAACTTTCCTGGCATCACATTAGTGATGTATTCGCAGCTTTTTATAGCAGACTGTCGACAGCTGGTAGCCTTGACTTCTAGCATCAAGGGAATCTACGATCTACTTACTTTCGCTGATATATGATCTTCCTGGTGATATAATATTTCTAGCTCAGGGACTCAATTCACCTGAGCCCAAAGACCGATAACAAAGAACTAAGTAAACGTTATTGCGCTGAAATTGGTTTGAAATTAGTCCACATGCGTCTGAAAATGTCATGTTTTCATTACATAGTTTCATTCGGATTGTCAGCTGACAGACTAGCATTTAAAATTTCGGTCCATAGTGTTGAATTGATATCAGAGGGTTGTGCTAGCGTGGTTATACGTGAATAATGCAATTAATTGTTATGTGCGGTGCGCCACATTGAAACCACATGATACCTTGCGAAAACATTTATGATGCAGTAGCAAACATGTTTTAGTATGAATCTGCGCGCGTCTGTCAGTGCTATGTGCTGTCTCGTTACTTCATGCAGCCGAATTAATTGTGCGGCTGGAATTGACAGGAGTGATTTACTCGTAAGTTTAGCGGCCAATACATTGCGCTCGGATCCTCCGTGCAAGAATTGCAAGCGAGCTGCTAGAAAGGTAGATATCAGTGAGAATAGACTGACGCTCCTCCTCCTCGTCGTCACTGCTTAGGTAGGGTACTAAGTACCTCATACTTTATGCAGCTAGCCGCCCAGTGAAAACTGCAGCATTGAGCCTCGGGCCTCGGCGCGCAAATATCTCGCCTCAGCGCCACCTATATTTAGAAAACTATGTATACCAATAAAGCACTGATTCTTGTCACGGCTATAAAACATACACAGACTGACGCGCACTCTGCTGGGATACGCTAGAGAGTCTTGGCGTGCACGCATACCTATTACTCGATTTTTTTGTCAAATAATATAGTGTGTTATTTCCGCGACACGAACTTCCGCGACACGACACGAAAAAAAAAATGGCACGTCATTCTCGTGACATGACGAAGACCATTTGATCTTCTGTCAAAGTTATATATACGAGATTAATAGTTGAGTCTCTCTCTCTCTCTCTCTCTCTCTCTCTCTCTCTCTCTCTCTCTCTCTCTCTCTCTCTCTCTCTCTCTCTCTCTTCTCCTCTCTCTCTCTCTCTCTCTCTGCTCTCTCTCTCTCCTCTCTCTCTCTTTCTCTCTCTCCTCTCTCTCTCTCTCTCTCTCTCTCTCTCTCTCTCTCTCTCTCTCTCTCTCTCTCTCTCTCTCTTCTCTCTCTCTCTCTCTCTCTCTTCTCTCTCTCTCTCTCTCTCTCTCTCGTCTCTCTCTCTCTCTCTCTCTCTCTCTCTCTCTCCTCCTCTCTCTCTCATTCTTCCTCTGGCTCTCTCTCTCTCTCTCTTCTCTCTCTCTCTCTCTCTCTCTCTCTCTCTCTCTCTCTCTCTCTCTCTCTCTGCTCTCTCTTCTCTCTCTCTTCTCTCTCTCTCTCTCTCTGCTTCTCGTCTCTCTCTCTCCTCTCTCTCTCTCTCTTCTCCTCTTCTCTCTGCTTCTCTCTCTCTCTCTCTCTCTCTCTCTCTCTCTCTCTCTCTCTCCTCTCTCTCTCTCTCTCTCTTCTCCTCTTCTCTCTCCTCCCTCTCTCTCTCTCTCTCTCTCTCTCTCTCTCCTCTCTCTCTCTGCTCTCCTCTCTCTCTCTATCTTCTGCTCTCTCTCTCTCTCTCTCTCTCTCTCTCTCTCTCTCCTCTCTCGTCTCTCTCTCTCTCTCTCTCTCTTCTCTCTCTCTCTCTCTCTCTTCTCTTCTCTCTCTCTCTACTCTCTCTCTCCTCTCTCTCTCTTTTCTCATCTCTCTCTCTCTCTCTCTCCTCTCTTCGTCTCTCATCCTCTCTCTCTCTCTCTCTCTCTCTCTCTCTCTCTCTCTCTCTCTCTCTCTCTCTCTCTCTCTCTCTGTAATATATATATATATATACCAATAAAGCCCTGATTATTGTCACGGCTATAAAACCTGTCGAAATAGATCTCGATAATTACACAGAGTGTCTCGCACTCTGCTGGGATACGCTAGAGTAATATGGTATATTATATATACGAGATTAATAGTTGAGTCTCTCTCTCTCTCTGTGTAATATATATATATATATATATATACATACACGCACACACATATAGGATATATATATATATATATAGTGGTTCACAGACGCATGTTTAAGGTTTCGTTAAAGACTAACCCGCGCATAATATAGCGCCTGACCCGTTTACACTTTACAGCACCCACTCACGACGCTGGCGCATACTGCAGTTATTGTTCAACAATGGCCGCTATGTTATCATACAGGTTCGCATCGGTTTTCGTGAAGTTAGCTTGCTTCTCCGGGCCCGCTTCAAGTACTCGACCTAATGCGCATAATTTGAACCTCGTATAATTAAACAATAACACGCGAATTTCGGCGGTGGGAGGGCCGGACTCGGTGCATGTTGTTTTGCAGTCGGTTGTCGATATATCTCTATTTTACAAGTGGATGCTGGCTGGCATCACGATGCTCGACTGGTATCTTGCTTCGATTTACTGCACAATTTTGGCTGCGGCAACTGCACGCGGGCTATAGTCCTAGAGCTAGCCTCGATTCTACGACGATTTCTATTACTCCACTTTGTCGCTTATAGCTGCCAGTCTATAGCAATGCAAACGTTTCACCTATACTATTAGCTTATTTCGAAACCATTATCAACAAGAAAGAAATGTGAAGGTTTTGCTATTGCCGTCGCGATCTTACGTTTCTTGATTTCCTTACATCCTGTTCAACATGGCTTAACCGAAAGGTTTTTACTGCGGCAAGTTTCGCTTTGCATCAGAACATTTGCATAATTGTGTTTCATATCTAACGTGAGATGACATCAGTGCGTACGTATATATCTGCATATATAGACGGGTCGGATTATCGGCCACAATAGCGCCGTGATCTTAAAGATATCAATAGATCTCACGTTCTCTCATCGCTCTGCCGACCAGCCTGCAGCCATTATACGAGGCCCCGCGAACACCCGCCACCATCAGCCAGCGCCACAACACGTGCACGTCGGTAGCACATTCCTTCTGCCGCCGCCGCACATGCTCGGCTAACTCATATGTGACACATCAATCGCGAGGCCGGGTTCTCCGTCTAGCCGCCCGCCCCTCGGCTTTGAAGTCTTTGTGTGTGTGAGTGTCCACCGTACAGAATCGAGTAAAAGTCAACAAACGCGCGCGAGCATATCGCTGCGCAGTATAAGAGGAGGGAGCTCGCCGGAAGTAGAAATCCTTGGGAAGGCGGGTAGATGGAGTTCGTGCGTGAATCCGCTTTGCTGGCTGGGGCTCTGCTATTATTCTGCGCGAGTTCTGCCTCCGCATCCAGCAGGTACGGATGCGTATATACGAAGCCACTCATGCATGTCTGCATGCTCAATTGGCGCGACTTCTACGTATACTACGCGCACGATACGTGGTTGACAGTGTCCGCGCGCCCGTGTGCGTGCGTGTGCCTGCATGCATTTGTATGTGCGTGCTTGCGCACACGTACCTATAAAACGTACTTACGTACGTGAAATCCACACAGTGAAACGTACGGGTTAGTAAACCCATATGAAGGAGATAAACGTCTACAGTCAATATGTTACCAGATATCATCTATGAGTCAATACCAGAACGGCGTTAAGTTTCAAGAAACTGTAAATGACACACGTGTGACCACGTCAGTGATTACCATAAATTTCCTAATTGCTAACGTCGCTTTTTTTCGGGTACGTGCAGTTAGAATCGGATGCGAGGCCTTAGCGCTACAAAGGTCTGTAAAAACAAGCGCCAGACGTTGAAGTAAACGTTTAAAATTATCAAAAGAACGGATATTTTATCTCTCACAGATGATAACAACGTGGCGACCACTCCTAGACCATATAACGCTCATAACACCACATGGACGTGCTGGTTTTGCTACTTCATCCGATCGAAACTATAACTAACCGTTGCCTATTACGATATGCTGTCACTGAGGAGTCAAACAAGACTGCTAACCGACCGTAGTCAATTAAGCGAATTCGGTTTAGCTGACAGTCTTGAGCTAATACACGGACTCAGCTCACAAATTTTGGGCGGTGTCCACCGTGAGAGAGGGAGAAAGAGTGTGAGAGGGGAAATATACAGAGACAATGAGAGAGGGAGAGAGAAGCAGAGCAAGAGGGAGAGAGAGGCAGAGCGAGAGAAAGAGAGAGAGAGAGAGAGAGACAGAGACAGAGACAGAGACAGAGACAGAGCCAGAATGAGAGACACACACACACACACACACACACACACACACACACACACACACACACACACACACACACGAGAGACGAGA
>NW_014577316.1:415933-424529 GCF_000485595.1 Priapulus caudatus | reverse complement strand
AGAGAGAGAGAGAGAGACAGAGACAGAGACAGAGACAGAGACAGAGACAGAGCCAGAATGAGAGACACACACACACACACACACACACACACACACACACACACACAGACACACACACAAAGATTTACTTAGCATAATCATTGAATCCAAACGATATTATGTTTTCCACCAATCTCGCATCATTCATCTCGCTATGCAATGTCCTGCGCATCAATCAAGGAGATCGAATGCAAACTTACCGTCACGTTCTTATCACGAGTAGACAGAGACTGCGATGTAGCGGATACACAGCAGACACAGTATAGCAGAGGCAGGTACGATCACCCACAGTGTAATCACGGTGGTAGGTACCGCACAAATCACCGCACACCCAGCGATCGAGGATAGCACAGGCTTCAGCACACACACACACACACACACACACACTGCTTGTTATATGTGGCCGCCCGGTCAGCCGCTCGTTGCATACACGCTCAGACGCTCAGCCCAACAATTAATGCCAACACTCACTATAGGTTTCCAGCCGTGGCCTAGCGTGGTATATCCTGTTTCGTACATGCCCGTCGGCGATCGAGGGGGACGCGAACGCAGCCGAGTACGTAACAAACTGTCAGGAGCGTCTCGGCAACCGGGAGAAGGCAATTAATCGTAGGAAATATTTGTCAAGTTCACGCCGATGTGTGCCTCTCTGTGGAATTGGCTATCCATTCTCAGTGTGTCGATATTTGGCTAAGTCGAAGACACGGGCACGTCAAAATCAACAGTAAAATACAATTCGACGGGCCTGGCCACTCGTCGTAACCACAGGCAGGCACTTGAAACTATTAAACCGCGCATGAAATGCGCACGCAACGCTTACGCCGATGGGAACGGGAACTATGCGTGTGAATGCGTATACAGTGAATATTCACTATGCGTCTACCGACCTTTCGTCGTTTCAGTCAAAACGTCAATGATTAAGTTGCCTTTTGTGTGAAGCGCGTCGCGTCAGTTTGGTCTTTATCGCTCTGAGCGCGTTTGCATAGCTTGGAACTATAATACGTTCTGCTTAATATTATTGCGTTATATGTCGCGCTATTCAACATCGCAGCTACGACGGATAGGCAGGACCTACTGTACTATGAAAGCAGTAAGGACGCACGTATAAATTCACACGATGAGTCAATGATCTACCTAATGTTTCAGACTCTATTTATTGCCTCCTGCAATGCGACAAATCAACCGGCCAACATAAATTCGTACGCGTCATCATGAAATGAACCGCACCATAGCAGACAAACGGGTTTTAATTATAGGAATTGATCTAGGATTAACGCTTCCAAATATAATTGGCCATTGTAAAAATTGCATACGTTATTAAAATGTTTGTACGTATTCGTTTGGTAGCTTAAACAACGCGGCCCCCCTATAGATTATGGGCATATCATTATTTATCAAACGAGAAGCGTGTGTGTCATACATACTTAAATTGAAATCGGTCATACGTGAAATAGCAATACTCACTCCAAGAGGAAACCTGTTAAAATTTGGCTGCAAAGGCGAAGTAAACGCAGGCTGATCCAAAGTCATTGGAGTAGCTGTGCATGGATGCACTTCATGTACAGGGGCCAATGCACGCACTCTCTCCACACGTGTAGAACATATTCAAGTGACATCAGATATACGATATTTGTACAAGAAGCATTTGTTATTCCTCAACTCCGGCATTCACATTTGACATTCAGAGTCACACTCGCGATTTCTGTTAGCTTCTAACCAAGCATGCCTGTTTAAACCCGATTACTGCTTGGAGTAAGGTAACTTCACGCCTATCAGTGTTAAAAAGTTACCAATGTGACTCCGCCCATCATTGTAAAAAGTAGCAGAGCTGCGTTGTGCAATTGGTTTTTAACGTAAGCGATTCTTCCGTAAATTCCGCACGCTTAACGAAGATAGACTCATGGAATTCCGGTGAAATTTTTACCAAGATACAACAAGTCTGCGAAAGTCCATGTATTCGTACAACGGTCCAGCAACAAAAGCAACTACGATAATAAGACTCTTAATGATAAGAATCTTAGCAGCTACCACGAATTAAGCAGTCACTCGCTCGCGCGACGTGAGTTGATATCGGCGACGTAGCTCCACCCCTGCCCGAAGAGAAAACGTCTGAGAATTTGCATTACGAAAAAGAGTTTCGCCCACGCAGCAGTCTGGTATGCAAATGAAAAACGTGCAGTCAGGAAATCACAATGAATACAGCCGTGCAACTCCGTAAATGTTTCGTTCGCTCCAATTCACGCGCATTATACATACGTCCCGATACTAGCGATTGAACGATATGGGTTTCTCCTACTCCTCCTCTCCGTGGCCCTTCATGCCACGGAGGGACATCATGTAAAATTTTGCTTGCTAAGCATGCATGATTCCTTCTCCCCGATCTCCATTCACCCGCATCGTAAATTTGGCCCGACGTTGAGTCGTGTGGATGTGTCACCAGGTGGCACCACGACTAAGCGGGCAACAATAAAACCAATGGCTCTGTTTTGCCCGTTGCCGATCTCATGTCGCTGCGATGCCTATAGTCAGGCTTGCGCGATAGATACTCCGTGCGTCTCAATTAGAAAGCACTGATTTTCAGCGGAATATGACGAAGATGTAATAACCAGTCTGTGCACCGAAGAACAAAATAACGAGCGGCATCGTCGAGATCACGAAGACATTAAATTTGCGCAATAGATGTGTGACGGCAATCCGGGCTGGTGAGGAGCGTACATAATAAGGCAGAGACAGGGAACAATGCGCGAAAGATCGATACAGTCATTCAATCAATGAACGATTCGGCAAACATCGGCTGTGATTGCCGAGCGCAGATGTTCGCAAACAAGATCACCTTCGGGCCGTACAGCCAGCAGCCCCGGCCGCCACGTCTTACGCTCGGCCCGCAGCATGCGTGAAGGGTGTTACCGCGTCATTGATGTTATACCCGTGCCCCCTCCCCCGTCTCACGGATTTTGATTTGTTAGCGAAACTTGCGCGCCTGCACACCGCGATGTCGTTTGCTACGTGCCCCGCAAGTATGAAATCTTTTCTCCGCAAGTATGAAATTTTTTCCCGGCTTCGAATGAAACCGTTGCTACGTCACAGATAAACAAAAGCACATCGCGTCGACGCAACTAATAAATAAATAAACACCTTTATGCTCAGTGTGTGGGTCACCGACGAAATTCGGCTTATATTGTTCCTCTATTATTATGTGAAACTACGTTTCTGCTATCGTCTACAGCCACACATTCTTAAACAGTTTCGCCGGTATTTCGATTCTGCATGACATACGTCGACTGAGTTCAATTCATTGGACCATTGCGCTGTTAACCTTGCGATCCTCGTAAAATCACGAGACTTGACTGACCGCCATTTTTTAGGAACGATAAACTTGAGGAAATGGCTCGAACGTAAGCCAGGGATTATCGTATACAGATTTAACGTAGCCGGGCCGGATCCCATTGGAACCAACTGCATTGAAGGATCATCGTGAAAGTGTACATATACGCGTGGAGAAGCCGCTTGGATTACATTGGCATTACATCGACATATTGTAAGATGACGTGTCTTGGCGGCGAATCACGTCTAAATGTCTCGAACAGAGATATATATAGATATACAATAGTCTATATAAATGATATATATATATATATATATATATATATATATCGATAGATAGATAGACAAACAGACAGACAGACAGACAAACAACTAGCCAACTAGCTAGCTAGCTAGCTAGATAGATAGATAAATGGCCGGACGGATGGGCGCATGGATATATGGATGGATAGATGGATGGATGAATGGATGGATGGATGGATGGATGGATGGATGGATGAATAAATGATGAATGAATGGATGGATGGATGGATGGATGGGTGCAATTAGATTAGCAATTTGGATCCGATTAGCAATCCTGAATACAGAGAACGCGGCAATCGCCATTTTATGTAAACGCTTGGAAAGATATAAAACGTTTTTTGTCTATAAATCTTACAAAGACGAGCGCAAAATGATAGCGACGATCACTAAACTTTCGCATTATTAGTCAAGAAGAGTATATATATAATTGGTTTTCTGTAATAATCACGCTGAACGCAATGTAATCTTCTTCCAGCGGCGGACAGAAACTAATGACAAGCCGCTCCCCATGACATTAAGACATTCGTGTACGGCAACCTCTACGGTAATCGCACATCTTATATAAGCCCTAATCGATATTGGGCACGCGGCACGCATTCACGATACAAGCGAACTCGTTTGAATATCTAACTATCGCAATAATAACTAGAACTTCCGGACGGAAGCTGGGGAGGTCGGGAAGATGCAGGAATGGTCATATGTAGATATGGTGGATAGGCGACAACGCAGAGAGTCGGCTAGGACGCAGCGACGACGCCAGCTTACCAATAGATTCAGTAGATAAGGTCTATCAATCAATTAATCAACTTACTCGTACACAGCAGCGAAATCGTACGGTGGAATTAATTGCAACTGCATTCTCGTACATCACTACAGATTGAATCGTGTAATATTTATGTGTGGGAATGAGCGTTATTACTATGTATATATTTCTTAACATCGCGAACCGATATTCCAGACCAGTTTCGCTAGTTATAAGCCTTAGCAGCCGCTCATCTGCTATATCTTCTATAATTCCCTGGCTAAAATGAATCAGTAATAATTATAGTTCGTGACGCGTGGGTTACAGCGTTTTTCAACTGCTCACTGTGTGTTTACCGTTTTCTCGAATGTTAACTCTAAGTACCACGCAATTAAACTATCGCGAACAATGTTTACTCTCAAACATGCCAGGCTGGCTGGACGTCGCTATGTACGTAGGGATTCCGAGACATGTTGTAGCGACTGCCGCCATATTTGGGGGGAATAGGGCCATGTCACGAATCTAGTGCAATTATTGGTTCACTGCGCTTATATAGCTGATGCAATGTCGTAGATGTCCCACGAACCGCTCGGTCCACTTTACTACGATTTGCCGGGTTAATTCCCACTGATTGCTTGTCAGCTACACTACATTGATGCAGAGCAGTTTACATCGATTATGAGCGATAAATCTAGCGCGTGATTGAGAAAGTTGTAGGCGTGGTCATTGGCGGAGGGCCCCTACCAACTATGGTAGGGGGTGGGGCCTTAACATAACGGGGCAGTATGTTATTGTTGTAAGCCTCGTCACGATCGTAAAGCGCCTTGCATGTGTGAGGACAAATTTACACCGGTACAACATTAAGGGGATTCCCTCCTCATAGGAAAGCATGACCTGCACACGCTCAGTGTATCTATTTCAATATACGGTGTGGCTGGGAGATTTTGATGTATTTTACGCAGTGTGCCTGCTGTGCATTTTATTACATTTAGCGCGTGGTCTAGAGGTTTAATCGTTCAGTTTACGTTCACATTAATGTCAAATAATAATCAATCTGCGTCCTTTACATGCGTGCCCATGTTCACTGTGGGCCTACACCAGCATCTACATTTACTACATGGTCTATACCAGCGCCATGTATCTACAACCCGGTCTACACGTCCTTAGCGCATCAAACATTCACATTCAGAGCGGTCCATCCCAACATCATTGCTGGCTACACAAACATTCACATTCAGAGCGGACCATGCCAGCATCTAGGCTCATTGTGGGGCTACACAAGTATTCACAGTTAGAGCGGTCCATGCCAGCATCTAGGCTCAGCGTGGGCTACACAAGTGTTCATAGTTAGCGCGGTCCATGCCAGCATCTACGCTCATTGTGGGGCTACACAAGTATTCACATTCAGAGCTGTCCATGCCAGCATCTAGGCTCAGCGTGGGCTACACAGGGCGCACCAGGCTATCTAACAGGAAGGGCACCAAGTGCTTCTACAAAGGGGCACCAAGGCGTTTCTACAGAGCGGGCCACACAGGCTTCTACAGGAGCGGCACCAGCTTCTACAGAGGGGCACGACAGGCACTACACGAAGGGCACCATGCTTCTACAAAGGGCAGCCAGCCGCCCCTTACCTCACCAGACCGCCCGGCAAACCATGCTTCTCCACACCGCAGCGCGACCGCACCCAGGCTTCTACAGCCACGCCGGACAGGCCCCTTCCTACCACGAGGGCCCACCAGCTCCTCCTCACAGCACCGGCGCCACCCCCCCCCCCAGGGCTTCTACACAGCCGACACCAGGCTCCTACCACCCGGCCGGCCCCCAGCTTTCTACAGAGCGGGCCCCAAGCTAGTACAAGAAGGGCACCATGTCTTCTCACACCCAAGGGAGCACCCATACCCTTCTACCACATCGGGCAAAGGCCGCCTACAGCAGCGCCGGCATGCCCGGCTTCCTACACGAGGGGCACCAAGCGCTTCTACACGAGGGACACCAAGGGCTCTACACGAGGGGCACGCAGGCCTTCTACAGAAGGCACGAGACTTCTACAGAGGCATCCGAGGCTTGCTATACAGAAGGGGCACCAGCTACTACGAAGGGCACCATGCTTTCTACAAGGGACAACCATACTTCTAACAAATGGCAACACGAAGCCTACAGAGGGGCATCAGGCTTCTAGCACGCAACCAGGCTTCTACAGAGGGACACCAGGCTTCTACAGAGGGGCATCAGGCTTCTACAGAGGGGCACCCAGGCTCTTCAGGGGCAACATGCTTCTAAGCAGAGGGGCCACAGGCCTTCCTTCAGAGGGGCACCGAGGCTTCTCAGAGGGGCAAGCCAGCCCCTTTCTTCAGAGGGGCACCAGGCTTCTACAGAGGGGCAAGACTCATTGTTAGCTCATTCTCGTTTGACAATCGAGATGCAGTAACAGTGGAAGCATAGTCCTTATAGGCCATCAAAGCTACCGCACGGATCTTAACACGTGCAATTATTACATGTGACATCAGTAAAATAGTGTTCATCATTTGTTTGTTTGTTTTAGATTAGGTTATATATATTTCGAAATTATAGTTTTTTGAATTGCATAGACATCTCTCTGCGCTCTCATCTTTCTCTCTCTCTTCGTCTTTCTATTTCTATTTAATATCTTATATATTGTATATGTATATGTATATATATATATATATATCATATATATACTAATTAATATATATATATACTATATATCAATATAATATATATATTTATTTATTTATTTATTTATTATATTTATTTATATAACGACCGAAAGACAGACAAAGAGAGAGTGGGACTCTGGTGAGTGGATCTAAATAACCGGAACAGTTTTGTATCTAACAGACCTATCTCCTTAATATTACTAATGCGCCACAGACGCATTTCAAGTAAGCCACC
Source organism: Priapulus caudatus (assembly GCF_000485595.1). NCBI lineage: Eukaryota > Metazoa > Priapulida > Priapulimorpha > Priapulimorphida > Priapulidae > Priapulus > Priapulus caudatus. The sequence continues at coordinate 417,208 of NW_014577316.1, read as the reverse complement.
AACATATATATAGGTAATGGCGAACGTACCGTGGTACTCGACAGGTAACGGCAGCGGACGCTCTGAATCACACACACCGGCCACAAGCACGCGTGCACCCACACACTCACAAACACGCGCGCGCGTGCGGAGATGCCTGCGCCTCTAGCACGCGTGAATCAGCACACGGCCTCACGCTACGGCGACGCCGCACCACGCCACGCAGAAGAAAGTTGCCGGCGCGTCGCTATCTACTGCTGACCGATGATTGAGAGCAGCGCGCAGTCGCCTCAGTAACCAGCGCCGCGGCCACCAGCAGCAGCAGCAGCATTTGATTTACTGATCAGCGCGGCGAGGAGTTTAACCAGGACGCAGGCTGCCAAGCAGCAGCAGCAACCAGGCAGCAGCAGCACAGGCAGCAGCACGCAGCAGCGGCGGCAGCAGGCAGGAGGCGGCAGCCAGGAGGAGGAGCAGCAGCAACAGCAGCAATAGCAGCAGTCGTCGTCGTCCTCGTGTCGTAGTGTTGTATTCGTTGTTGTTTGTTGTTGTTGTCGTGTTGTGTTGTCGTCGTCGTTGTTGTTGTTGTTGGTGTGGGGTGGTGTTGGTGATGATGATGCTCTGTGGTGCTGGTGGTGGCGTGGTGTTTGGTGTGATGGTGACGGTGTGATGGTGGTGGTGGTCGTGGTGATGGCGGCGGCGGCGGCGGCCGGCGGCGAAACGGTCAGTGGTGGGGAGGTGCGGCTGGTAGTAGTAGTAGTAGTAGTATATAGTAGTAGGGTAGTAGTAGCTATAGATGAGTAGTAGTAGGCAGCAGCAGTACGTACGTAGTAAGTAGCAAGTAGTAGCAGCAGTAGCAGCAGCAGTGGCAGCAGTAGCAGCAGTAGCGAGTAGCAGTAGCACTTAGCAGTACAGTAGCAGTAGCAGTAGCAGTAGCAGTAGCTAGTAGCATAGCAAGTAGCAGTTAAGCAGTAGCATAGGGCAGTAGCAGTAGGCCAGTAGTAGCCAGGCAGCGCCAGCACAGCAGTAGAGCCAGCAGCAGCAGTAGTAAGTAGTAGCAGCAGTGGCGTAGCATAGTAGTAGCAGTAGAGTAGAGTAGCAGCTAGAGGCATGAGCAGTAGCATAGCGAGTGAGCAGTAGTAGTAGTCAGTAGCAGTAGTAGTAGCAGCAGCAGTAGTAGCCGCAAGCAGCAGCGTAGTTAGCAGCAGCAAGTAGGCAGTGCAGTGAGTAGCAGGCAGCAGCAGTAGCAGCAGTAGCCCGCAGTAGCAGCAGTAGTAGCCAGTCAGCAAGTGGCAAGTC
>NW_014577316.1:407867-415908 GCF_000485595.1 Priapulus caudatus | reverse complement strand
CAAAGCATCTCACCAGTTAGAGCGGTCCATGCCAGCATCATAGGCTCATTCGTGGATCTACCAAGCATCTCACAGTTAAGCGCGGCTCCAGCCCAGCATCTAGGCTCATCATGGACCTACAAACCAAAAAGCCATTTTCCCAAACCAAGTTTAGCGAGCGTCCCATGCCCAGCATCTAGGCCTCATCGTGGACTTACCCAAGCATTCACCGAGTTAGTGCTCGGCGGTCCGGCATGCCAGCATTCTAGGCTCATCGTGCGACTACCCAACCGCATTCACGGAGTAGCGCGGTCCACTGCCAGCATCTAGGCCATCGGGACTACCAAAGCATTCACAGCTCGACGCGCTCCCCTCCGCCACCATCTAGCTCATTGCTAGCCGTACAACAAGGCATTCACAAAGTTATGAGCGGTGCCATGCGAGCATCTAGGCTCATCCATGGACTACCAAGGCATTGCACAGTTAGCGCGGTCGCATGCCAGCATCTAAGGCTCATCGTGGACTACCCAAGCATTCCAACAGGTTAGCGCGGTCCAATGCAGCACTCCTAGGCTCACTCGCGGACCTTACCAAGCAATTCACAGCTAGGGCGTCGCATCGCAGCACCTAAGCTCATCCACTGGACTACCCACAGCATCTCCACAGCTAAGAGCGTCCTTGCCAGCATCTAGGCCTCATTGGCTAGGCTATCACAAGCATTCACAGTTAGAGCGGTCCATGCCAGCATCTAGGCTTCATCATGTGACTACCCAAGCATTCACATTCAGGAGCGGTCCATGCCAGCATCTAGGCTCATCATGGACGACCGCAAGCATGTCACATTCAGAGCGGTCCAATGCCCAGCATCTAGGCTCAATCCATGGACTACCTAAGATTCACACGGTCATTCTGCTTTCGCTGCGGGAAGGAAATCGATCCGTTTACTGCCGCGACCCGCTTTGCCACTTTCGCCCAAACGTTTATTTCTAATTTCACCATATTCCGAATTTTTCGGGGCAGACGCGGACCGGATGACGACTACAGGTGGGTATAGCGTCGCAATGAACAGATTGAACAATACGCGGATGAGGCGCGATTAATGTGCTGCGAAAGTCGACCGCGCCTATTTTTTCGTCCACAGGCAAGGTCCATGCAACGGGCCCCTGCTCAGAGGCTGCCTACTTGAATCGGCATTCTCGCTCGTCTCTGGATGGACGTTTTTGTCGTACGGTTGTGTATCACGGACAAATCAATAGGCGTGGGATGTGACAGCTGTCTGGCGATTAGTCAAGTCAAATGCGTTCCTACATATACCCGGTCTGAATCGTACCTGATGCGTGGAGGGGCATCATCGGTCTCGCTCTCTCTCCTTCTCATCTCTCTCTCGCTCTCTCTCTCTCTCTCTCCTCTCTCTCATGCTCTCTCTCTCTCTCTCTGCTCTGTCTCTCCTCTCTCTCTCTCTCTCTCTCTCTCTGTCTTTCCGCTCGTCACTCCCTTGCTCTCATGCACCTCTCGCTCGTGCCGCGTGCTGGCGCTCTTCTAAGTTCTCTGCTCTTGCCGGCGCGCTTTGTCTCTCGCTCGCTCTTTCGATCTCACAGTCTCGCGTGTCTCTCCGATCTCTCTTTTGTTCTCGTTCTATGACTTCTCGCACCATATGCGGCAAGTGAAGCATTGTTAAATTTAGCAGACTAAGCTGGTTGATATACGGGTAATCCGGTTTTCCCGTTTATTATGACACCCAACGCCACAGCAAATATGGCGACGCGCAGTACTGTAGTGCTGGCTGACATAGGTGGTTCGCACGGCGCTCAAAAACTCGATAGTATTGCGCCTCATTACTTACATTCGTAAGGGAAATAAAAAGTAAAAAGCCACATTGAATATGCCTACAAAAAAGTTCGTCCTGATTGGCATTCGTCTCGATCAGCGCTAATCGGAAAGCAGACTCTATAGACGTCCGCTCAATTCGACTCTCCCCACCTAACGACACGCCATTTGTCAGAAAAAAACTTCAAAAAGACAAACTAACTAAGCTAGCATAGAGCGTCGAATTTCAAATTTTTGCGTAAGTACGCTGACTAACGCGTACTTGGCACATCGTGGATAGTCTATGCAGACGACCTTCTAACCAAGACAAGATTTCACAGAATTGTTATTATGAGTTTCTTCAGCGTTCACAGGTTCAGCTATATATTATATATATATATATATATATTTGATTTATATCATTATATATATATATATATATATATATATATATATATATATATGAATTCGTAAACTAACGGCAAGCATATTCACGACGTTTCACTTGTCTCATGGCCAAAGGTCTCAAATGCGCTTAGTTTGATTTAACGTACTGGTCGAAGAGATCAAGGAACGAGATTTACCGACAGAAGCGCAAGGGTCAGCTAAGGTCCAATAGTGATGACGGACCGCAACGAAAAACTGAAAAGTAAACGGTTTGGTTGCGTTACCCACCGAGTAGATATATAGTTATTTGCAGCTTATCTAATCAATGCTGTGAATCCCGCAGGCATGCCTCCGCTGACCGTGATCACGTGTATCTCGCCACGTTATTTTCGATATACAAATGCGACGCCGTAATAACAAAACACGTATCGTAAAGACGTAACGTAACGTAACGCTAGTAAACGTTAAGCGGAGGACATGCCTGAACTACGTCACATTATCATTCGGTCAACACGTTAAAGGCAATGCTAACAGAGGGACACCAGGCTTCTACAGAGGGGCACCATCGGCTTCTACAGAGGGGGACCAGGCTACTAACAGGAAGGGCACCAGTGCTTCTACAAAGGGGCACCAGGCTTCACAGAGCGGGCCACACAGGCTTCTACAGGGCGGCACCAAGCTTCTACAAGGCAGGAACAGGGCAGCATGCTTACAAGGGGCACGTACACAGAAGGGCACCATGCTTCTACAAAGGCAGAGCGCCTTGACCCGAACCATGCTTCTCCACACGAGCGCGCCGCACCCAGGCTTCTACAGCCAGAGGCGGCCTAGCCACGAGGGCCCACAGCCACAGGGCGCACCCCCCCCAGGCTTCTACAGCAGCGACACCAGGCTCCTACACCGGGGCCCAGCCACAGAGCTGCTCCAACTGAGTGGGGCACCAGCTGTGACAAGGTCACGACTCACAAAGGGACACCCATACTTCTACAAATCGGGCAAAGGCCGCCTAACAGAGCGCCGGCATGCACGGCTTCTACACGAGGGGCACCAGCGCTTCTACAGAGGGACACCAGGCTTTCTACAGAGGGGCACCAAGGCCTTCTACAGAGAGGCACGGAGACTTCTAGCAGAGGCACAGGCTTCTAAAGAGGGGGCACCAGGCTACTAGAAGGGCCCCATGCTTCTACAAAGGGACAACCATACTTCTAACACTAATGGCAACAAGCGGCCTACAGAGGGGGCATCAGGCTTCTAGCAGGGCAACCAGGCTTCTAACAGAGGACACCAGGCTTCTACAGAGGGGCATCAGGCTTCTACAGGAGGGGCACCAGGCTCTTCAGAGGGCACATGCTTCTACAGAGGGGCACACACGGCTTCTTCAGAGGGCACCGAGGCTCTCAGAGGGGCAAGCCAGCCCCTCTCAGAGGGACACCAGGCTTCTACAGAGGGGCACAGACTTCAATTGTTAGGTCATTCTCGTTTGACAATCGAAATGCAGAAGCAGCTGGAAGCATAGTCCTTATAGCCATCAAAGCTACGCACGGATCTTAACACGTGCAATTGATTACATGTGACATCAGTAAAATAGTGTTCATCATTTGTTGTTTGTTTAGATTAGGTTATATATATTTTCCGAATTATAGTTGTTGAATTGCATGACATCTCTCTCGCTCTCATCTTTCTCTCTCTCTTCTTCTTTCTATTTCTATTTAATATCTTAATATGTATATGTATATGTATATATTATATATATATATATATAATATATATATATAATATATATATATATATATATCAATATAATATATTATTTATTTATTTAATTTATTTATAATATTATTTATATAAGACGAAAGACAGACAAAGAGAGAGTGGGACTCTGGGAGAGTGATCTAACTAACCCGGGAACAGTATTTGTATCTAGACAGACCTATCTCCTTAATATTACTAAATGCGCACAGACGCATTTCAAGTACCACAACATAATATATAGGTATGGCATACGTACCGTGTACTCGACAGGTAACGGCAGCGGACGCTCTGAAATCACACACACCGGCACAACACGCGTGCACCCACACACTCACAAACAGCCGGCGTCCGCGCGCTCGCGGAGATGCCTGCGTCTAGCACGCGTGAATCAGCAGCACAGGCCGTACACACGGCGACGCCGCACACGCCACGCAGAAGAAAGTTACCGGCCGGTCCGCTATCTACTGCGACCGATGATCTGATGAGCAGCGCGCAGAGTCGCCTCCAGTAGCGCAGCGCCGCGCCGACCAGCAGCATGCCGCAGCAGTTGATTACTGATCAGCGCGGCGAGAGGAGTTCAACCAAGGGACCCAGGCTGCCGAAGGCAGCACGACACAACAGGCAGCAGCAGACACAGGCAGCAGGCACGCAGCAGCGCGGCTAGCAGCATGGAGGTAGCACGCCAGAGGAGGAAGGCACAGCAGCAGCAGCAATAGCAGCAGTCTTCGTCGTCTTCGTGTCGTAGTGTTGTATTCGTTGTTGTTGTTGTTGTTGTCGTTGTTGTTGTCGTCGTCGTTGTTGTGTGTTGTGTGGTGTGGGGTGGTGGTTGGTGATGATGATGCTCTGTGGTGGCCTGGTGGTGGCGGTGGTGTTGTGGTGTGATGGTACGTGGTAGATGGTGGTGGTGGTCGTGGTGATGGCGGCGGCGGCGGCGCCGGCGCGAAAGGTCAGTGGTGGGGAAGGTGCGGCTGGTAAAGTAGTAGTAGTAGTAGTAATAGTATAGGTAGTAGTAGCTAAGTGAGTATAGTAGGCAGCAGCAGTAGTAGTAGTTAACGTAGCAGCAGTAGTAGGCAGCAAGTAGCAGCAGCAGTGGCAAGCAGTAAGCAGCAGTGCGAGTAGCAGTAGCAGCTAGCAGTAGCAGTAGCAGTAGCAGTAGCAGTCAGCAGTAAGCAGTAAGCATACCGTAGCAGTAGCAGGTAACAGTAGCATAGGCGTAGCATAGGCACGTAGTAGCAGCAGCAGCCAGCACAGCAGTAAGCAGGCAGCAGCAGTAGTAAGTAGTAGGCAGCAGTGGCGGTACAGTAGTAGTAGCAGTAGTAGTAGCAGTAGCAGTAGCATAGCAGTGGCATTAGCAGTAGCAGTAGTAGTAGTAGTAGCAAGTAGTAGTAACAAGCAGCAGTAGTAGCCGCAGCAGCAGCGTAGTTACAGCAGCAAGTAGCAGTGCAGTGAGTAGCAGCAGCAGCAGTAGCAGAGTAGCGCAGTAGCAGCAGTAGTAGCAGCAGCAGTGGCAGTAGTGCAGTGGCAAGTTCAGTGCAGCAGCAGCAGCAGCAGCCGTATGTACTAGCGCAAGCAGCAGTAGTTAGTAGACAGGCTAGTAGTAGCCAGTAGTACTAAGTAAGCAGTAAGTAGCCAGTAGTAGCAGTAGTAGCAGCAAGCAGTAGTAGCAGGGGCGGATTCAGACCGTATTGCCGGTATTGGGAAATACGTCTAGTATTTCAAAGTGCCCTCCGAAATTTGCGCTAAAAAACTACAGAAAACAATTTGATGGAATTTGGGACTCCTATTCTTTAATTTGTTTATATTTTCTTCGATTCATTGACAAGGACTTGAAGGAAATGCAAATTCTTAACTGGTAACAAAACTAGCCTTGACTATTAAAAAAAGAAGGGAAGTGCTTATCATCGCATTAATTGCTGGTATGCGAAGACGCAGGCAAAATGACAAGAAATAAAATTGCCATATGGTTTTTCAGCTGTTGCTGCTTGACTAAATGGTGCTCAATGGTGGCTCATTTTTGTGCCAGGGACCTTGCAATTTTGAAATCCTGGTGCCCAAGAACCCCCCCTGTGCTTCCGCGCCTAACGGCGCCACTGGGGTGGTGTGCCCTTTTGGGGATGTGCCCCGTTAAAATGCGCGAAAAATCCGCTAAAGCTCTCAGCCCCTGGATCCACCCTCGAGTACGCAGGCACGTAAGAGGAGTAGTAGTATCGCTACTCAGTAGCAGCACGCAGGCACGCAGTAGTCAGCATAGTAATATGCAGCAGCAGCAGACTAGTAGTAGCCAGCAGCAGCGGCCGCCAAGACACGCGTCTACTACTAGTAGTAGCAGCTCGGCACGAGGCGGCGCGGCGACGACGCCCGCGCCAGTCAATCAAGGAAGGCATGCGCTGCGACTAACCCCGCTGACGTGCCTAAACATGGGAGGCGATTCGACGCTGCCGCACGATGCCGCACGGAGAGAAGAGAGAGAGAGAGACGAGAGAGGAGAGGAGGAGAGAGAGAGAGGGTGAGACAGAAGAGAGACGAAGAGAAGAGAGAGAGAGAGAAGGGTGAGAGAGAGAGAGAGGGAAGAGAGAGGACGAGAGAGAGAGACGGGAGACAGAAGCAGAGAAGACGCGGAGGAGAGAGAGAGAGAGAGAGAGAGAGAGAGCAGAGAGACGACGAGAACGAGAGATGAGAAGAGAGAGAGAAGAGAGCAGAGAGAAGAGAGAGAGAGAGAGAAGAGAGAGACGAGAGAGAGAGAGAGAGAGAGGAGAAAGCAGAGAAAGAGAGCAGAGAAGAGGAGAGAGAGAGAAAGAGAGAAGGAGAAGAGAAGAGAGAGAGAGAGAGAGAGAGAGAGCAGAGAGAGAGAGAGAGAAGAGGAGAGAGAGACGAGAGAGAGAGAGAGAGAGAGAGGAGAACGAGAGACGAGAGAGAGAGACGAGAGAAGAGAGAGAGAGAGAGAAGAGAGAAGAGGCGCAAGACGAGAAGGAGAGAGAGAGAGACGAGAGAAGATGAAGAGAGAGGCACAGAGAGAGAGAGAGAGAGAGACGAGAGAGAGAGGAGAGAGAGTAGTAGAGAGAAGAGAGAGGAACGAGAGAGAGAGAGAGAGAGAAGCAGTAGCAGTGGCAGTAGTAGCAGCAGCAGCAGCAGCAGCAGCAGTAGTACTAGCAGCAGCAGCAGCAGTAGTAGTAGCAGTAGTAGTAGCAGTAGTACTAGTAGCAGTAGTAGCAGTAGTAGCAGTAGTAGCAGCAGCAGTAGTAGCAGGGGCGGATTCAGACCGTATTTGCCGTATTGGGAAATACGGTCTAGATTTCAAAGTGCCCTCCGAAATTTTGCGCTAAAAAATACAGAAAACAATTTGATGGAATTTGGCTATATTCTTTATTTGTTTTATTTTTCTTCCGATTCATTGACAGGACTTGAAGGAAATCAAAATTTTACATGGTAACAAAACTAGCTTTGATATCTAAAAAAGAAGGGAAGTGCTTTAATCATTCTGCATTAATTGCTGGTATGCAAAGCGCAGGCAAAATGAAGCAGAAATAAAATTCCATATGGTTTTTAGCTATTGCTGCTTGACTAAATGTGTGCTCAAATGGTGCTCATTTTTGTGCCCAGGGACCCTTGAAATTTTGAAATTCTGGGTGCCCAGACCCCCGCCATGTGCTTCCGCGCCTAACGGCGCCCACTGTGGGGTGGTGTGCCCTTTTTGGGGGATGTGCCCTTAAAATCTGGAAAAATACTGTCTAGCTTCAGCCCTGGATCCACCCCTGAGTAGCAGCAGTAGTAGCAGTAGTAGTAGTAGTACTAGTAGCAGCAGCAGCAGTAGTAGCAGTAGTAATAGCAGCAGCAGCAGACTAGTAGTAGCAGCAGCAGCGGCAGCAGACTAGCTAGTAGTAGCAGCTCGGCACGAGGGCGCGCGAGACGCCGGCGCGCAGTCAATCAGGAAGGCATGGCTGCGACTAACGTGACGTGCCTAAACATGGGAGCGGGATTCACGTGCCGCACGATGCCGCACGGAGAGAGAGAGAGAGAGAGAGAGAGAGAGAGAGAGAGAGAGAGAGAGAGAGAGAGAGAGAGAGAGAGAGAGAGAGAGAGAGAGAGAGAGAGAGAGAGAGAGAGAGAGAGAGAGAGA
>NW_014577316.1:407115-407857 GCF_000485595.1 Priapulus caudatus | reverse complement strand
ATCGTGGACTACCCAAGCATTCACAGCTAGAGCGGTCCATGCCAGCATCTAGGCTCATTGCTAGCTACACAAGCATTCACAGTTAGAGCGGTCCATGCCAGCATCTAGGCTCATCATGGACTACCCAAGCATTCACATTCAGAGCGGTCCATGCCAGCATCTAGGCTCATCATGGACTACCCAAGCATTCACAGTTAGAGCGGTCCATGCCAGCATCTAGGCTCATCATGGACTACCCAAGCATTCACACTCATTCTGCTTTCGCTGCGGGAGGAAATCGATCGTTACTGCAGCGACCGCTTTGCCACTTTTCGCAAACTTTATTTCTATTCTACCAGATTCCGAATTTTTCGGGGGCAGACGCGGACCGGATGACGACTACAGTGGGTATAGCGTCGGCATGAACAGATTGGACAAACGCGGATAGGCGCATTAATGTGCTGCGAAAGTCGACCGCCTATTTTTCGTCCACAGGCAAGGTCCATCAACGGCCTGCCAGAGCTGCCTACTTGAATCGGCTCTGCCTCGCCTGGATTGATTTTTGCTAGCGGTATGTGTACACGGACAAATTCAGATAGGAGTGGGATGTGACAGCTTGTCTTGCGATAGTCAATCAAATGCGTTCCTACATATAACCCGGGTCTGAATCGACCTGATGCGGTGGAGGGGCATACATCGGTCTCGCGCTCTCTCTCTCTCTCTCTCTCTCTCTCTCTCTCTCTCTCTCTCTCTCTCTCTCTCT
>NW_014577316.1:394943-404161 GCF_000485595.1 Priapulus caudatus | reverse complement strand
CGGGCGCTGTAGTAGTAGTAGTAGTATTAGTAGTAGTAGTAGTAGTTATAGATGGTAGTAGTGCAGCAGCAGTAGTACGTAGTAACGTAGCGATAGTAGTAGCAGCAGTAGCAGCAGCAGTGGCAGCCAGTAGCAGCAGTAGTCAGTAGCAGTAGCGACTAGCAGTAGCAGTAGCAGAGCAGTAGCAGTAGCAGTAGCAGTAGCATTGAGCAGTAGCGTTAAAGTAGCATAGCGGCAGTAGCAGTAGGCAAGCAGTAGTAGCAGCAGCGCGCAGCAGCAGCAGTAGCAGCCAGCCGCGCAGTAGTAGTAGTAGGCAGCAGTGGCGTACATAGTCAGTAGCAGTAGAGTAGGCAAGCTAGAGAGCAGTGAGCAGTAGCAGCTAGCAGTAGCAGTAGTAGTAGTCGTAGCAGTAGTAGTAGCAGCAGCAGTAAGTAGCCGCACAGCAGCGAGAGCTAGTTGCAGCAGCAAGTAGGCAGTGCAGTAGTAGCAGGCAGAGCAGTAGCAGCAGTAGCCGCAGATACAGCAGTAGTAGCAGCCGCAAGTGGCAGTGCAGTGGCAGTCAGTAGCAGCAGCAGCAGCAGCAGCAGTATGTACTAGCAGCAGCTAGCAGTAGTAGTAGTAAGGCACGTAGTAGTAGCAGTAGGTACTAGTAGCAGTAGTAGCAGTAGTAGCAGTAGTAGCAGCAGCAGGTAGTAGCAGGCGGCGAGATTCAGACCGTATTTGCCGATATTGGCGAAATACGGTCTGACTTCAAAGTGCCCATCACGAAATTGCGCTAAAAAATACAGAAACAATTTATGATGCGAATTTGACTAATATTCTTTATTTGTTTTAGTTTTTCTTCCGATTCATTGACAAGGACCTGAAGGAAATCAAATTTTACCCTGCGTAACAAAACTCAGCCTTGATATCTAAAAAAAGAAAGGAAGTGTCTTAATCACTGCATTAATTGCTGGTATGCAAGAGCGCAGCAAAATGAAGCAGAGAAATAAAATTCCATATGCGTTTTTAGCTGTTTGCTGCCTTGACTAAATGGTCTGCTCAAATGGTGCTCATTTTTGTGCCCAGCGGACCCTTGAAATTTGAACATTCTGGTGCCCAGACCCCCGCAGTGTGCCTTCCGCGCCTAACGGCGCCAGGCGTGTGGGGTGGTGCGCCCTTTTTTGGGGATGTGCCCTTAAAATCTGCGAAAAATACCGCTAAAGTCTCAGCCCTGCGACCCACCCTCGAGACGCAGGCACGTAGTAGCAGTAGTCAGTACTCAGCTACTAGTAGCAGCACGCAGCACCGCAGTAGTACTAGAGACAGTATAGCCAGCAGCGCAGACTAGTAGTAGCAGCAGCAGCGGGCCAGCAGACGTACTAGTAACTAGTAGTAGCAGCTCGGCCACGAGGGGCGCGGCGAGACGCCGCGGCGCGCAGTCATCAGGAGGCATTGCTGCGACTAACCGTGACGTGCCTAAACATTGGGGAGGGATTCACTGTGGCCGCACGATGCGCACGGAGGAGAGAGAGAGAGAGAGAGAGAGAGGAGAGGGAGAGAGAGAAGAGGGTGAGACGAGAGAGCCAGAAGAGAGGAGAAGAGAGAGAGAGAGAGAGAGGGTGAGAGAGAGAGAGAGAGAGAGAGAGAAGAGAGAGAGAGAATAGAGAGAGAAGAAGAGAAGCAGGCAGCGAGACCGAGAGAGAGAGAGAGAGAGAGAGAGAGAGACGAGAGAGAGAGAGAGAGAGAGAGAGAAGAGAGAGAGAGAGAGAGCAGAGAGAGAGAGAGAGAGAGAGAGAGAGAGAGAGAGAGAGAGAGAGAGAGAGAGAGAGTAGAGAAGAGAGAAAGAGAGAGAGCCAGAAAGAGAGAAGAGAGAGAGAGAGAGAGAGCAGAGAGAGAGAGAGAGAAGAGAGAGAGAGAGAGAGAGAGCAGAGAGAGAGAGAGGAGAGGAGAGAGATGAGAGAGAGAGGAGACAGAGAGAGAGAGAGAGAGAGAGAGAGAGAGAGAGAGAGAGAGAGAAGAGAGCAGAGGAGAGAGGAGAGAGAGAGAGAGAAGAGAGGAGAGAAGAGAGAGAGAGAGGAGAGAGAGAGAGAGAGAGAGAGAAGAGAGAGGAGCAGAGAGGGAGAGAGAGAGAGAGAGAGAGAGAGAGAGAGAGAGAAAGGACATGACGGAGGAAGCAAGTACGTATTATCCCCCGCTTGTACTACCGCCAGCCGTTGTCGGTCGAACCGATCGATAGATACCAGGCACCGGATAACCGACAGTAAATCCTTTTCTTTCGCCCATTGGCCGCCGATCGATCTCGTTATAGTAGGAACAGAATGCGGACTTTCGTTCGGCAGTTTTTCTATAGCCGTCGCTTGCAAGAGCCCGTGGCCGGCGCGCAGTATAGATGTCACAGAATGGTCACACAATCTCGCCGCTCGGCCGCGATGCGAGTTTTCAATAAAACTTGTCTACACGCTATTATAGCGTGCCCGCAGCGAACTCAAAATGAGTAGCTTCATAAAAGGATCGGAAACGAACAATAAGACGCCGCAAAGTAGATTAATATGCTAATTAGATGTGTGTGTGTGTGCGTGATATGGCGCTGCCGAGATATAATAACATTTCGGGGCAGAACTTAAGGCGGAGTTTAGGGACCAGACCATAGCATTATTCTGCCATGAGAACGGGAGGAGCAGAGGTGTAGGGACGTGAGCGAGTGGAGCGACAGAAAGAAAAAATATTATGAGGAAGAAACAAGACAGTAGGAGAAGAGAGCCACGACGAGTCCGCGCGAATCATCGAGAGAGATTTCTGGATCAAAACGGTGGTAACGGTTATTTAAAATTCCACTAACATATCTACACAGTATGTATACACTATATCTATACTGTGTAGATATGCTAATGATAATTCTAATGCCAATACGACGAGTTTCGCCCGAAAGTAAAACAACGAGGGAGCAGAAGAGGAGAGCAGCGGGGCACGCATGGGCTGGATGTCCCACAACAGGAGGCCCATCATTACTAATCAGTGCCTCTAGTGGGTCGACGCGATTGAATGCGGCCGACAATCTGGTCCAAAAAGATCACTTACTCGAGCAGAACTAGACAATGAGGTCGAGATCTTGAGGAATCTGACAGGAGATAAACATGTTTGTCCGACGAAGTGGGACACATCGGTGAATTTCTTGAGCCGAAGACACTCGTGGTGCAGTCTGCTCATTAGGCAGCAGACAGCAGTAGGTCAGTCAGTGCAACAGCCAGCACCAGTTTAGTATGTACGTCAGTGACAGTGAGCCAGAACGTCGGCTAGTGTACGACTCATTCCTTCATTCAGTTACACCGCTGCCATTCTGTAGGACACGGCTCAATGCTGATAGCACTGCAAACAATTTGTTGATCGACTTCGCAATGCATGCGAAAATCAATAGCTCTTGAACGAATTGAGATGAAACACATTGGAGGAAGATGGGGATATTTAAAATACAATTTACGCACGCTGTAGAAAATGGTAAACGTATATAAATATTCATGCAAATTCAAATAAATTCTAGAAAAACGCCAGAATTCGGAATGATTGCCCGATTCAGTACGTATAACGGAAGTATACTATACCACACGTTGGACAAATGACGGAAGGCTTAAACTAGTACTCATACACGCACGCACGCCAGCACGCACGCACGCACGCACGCACACACGCACACACACACACATGGTTAACTACGTTAATGATTTACAACAGTTCGTGTTAAAGTATACAAAACAAGGTTACTAATTTAATAATCAAAACTCATTTTAGTATTACAAGTATGAAAGAGAAAGAGTATACATATATACCGTGTGAATATGGCTTATGCACGTGTGTAGTCTATACGCTGGCGCCCACAGGTCTTAAGAAAGTAGAAGCACAGAAGGATAAAATCCTCAGTGATAATAAAAATCAAGCGCCATAGGCACGCTGCATGCTAGGGGGGTCTGGGGGCATGCCCCCCTGAAAATTTTTGAATGGTAGACGTCTGGAGATGCAATCTGGTGAGTCTTGCGAGAGAGATTTAAGAACAAAATGTAGGAACAAAATTGTTTAACCCAAAATTTACTGGAAGAACTGTGCTTCCAGTGCTTCTATCTGCGGGCGCCGCTGAGTCTATATACAATCACTAGAAACATCACTAGAACTTTCAAAACCAATCAAAGTCAGTCGTATTGGAAAATACAACTGATATTCGCATGATTTCATCTCTACTCTGGACAATTCATCAGTCATCTCCTTAAGGAATTTATATCATACACCCTTTGCAACTCACATACGTTTAACATATGGCAAGATGTTGCCACGCAAAAATGCCAAGCACCGAGCTGGCTGAAAAACAACTAAACTGTGCCATTCTGCTCCACAGATGTTTCTGATAAAAGAAGCTTGATTCAAATGAACCCATTGCTCAGTGCACTCTGCAGGATAAAAACTTTCTAAACAGAAAATATGATCCGCTGAACTTCTGCCAATATTTCTCCTACATCGGTTGACTATTCACCTATTCTCCGACTAAATCTTTGACCATCAAGATATCTCAGAGACAGATCAGACATGTTTCACCAACACGAAGCTTGTGTCAGATACGATGCATTCATCTTGTGATGAGATATATACGATGGCAAGTATTGGCCGAAAACGAGACGACCGCCATGCTTTCTCGGAGAATGATGACGCGCACTATCTCCTGCAGAGGGCCCACCTTGCAATGGTGAAAGCCCTGTGAAACCAGCTAGTACCTAAATGCACGGCAAACGGCCAATCACGACACGTGGCAATAGAGTTTTGTTTGTACAGCTATCACGTCTTCTCATCCATCGCCATCAACGGCAGAGCTCCATACTGTATCACAGGGGGGCGCTGACATCACCCATGAGTGTGGGAGAGTAGCACCTTCGTTCTCTGGCACGAGGAATGCATCCCATTGACTTCTGCAGGTAAATAATCCACAGGATTAAGCATGCGAGATCACCCAAACGATGTTGTCGTTATGGTGCCATGAACAAGTACTGCAAACGTCTTTACTTGTATTTTAGTTACATAGTAAGTTATAACCAATATTTTGGCACTAAATATCATTAGACAACATTATTGATAATAATAATAAAAAAACCTATGAATGTAGAGCATGAATGACCCAGCAGCAAATTAAGGAAAACGTCAATCACACACTATAGCTTACAAGGCATCTTGCATAATCAATTTGTTTAAAGTTACTTTACATGTGATTACTTATCACTTATTTGACACTTTTATTTTATATTTTATATGCTTGCAGATGGAACTGAAAACACATTGCGATATTACAACTACAATACCACCAAGTTTTTTTAATCAAAAAGGCTAGTCAAATCAACATCCCCTATACTGATATCCATGTAAAGCAATGTGTCTCACAAACAGTCTGTAATAAGCTGCTCTGAAGCAGAGTAAATCTAACATACATGTCAAGCAGTTACTTAATAAAACACCACATTAAAACTTTAAGTTTATTACCTAACATTTAGAAAGCATTCAATATTCCTGAAGGCTTGGCTGTAGTACTCATCATTAAACGTAACTTCGTTGAGTTTGTATTCTGAAGAAAAAATTAGACAGAAAAGGCTGGAAATGAAACAGCATTATTCACTCACAGCAAACATTATTAGCATATTTCAAATCGCGTAACATTTTCTAACTCATCACATTTAGAAAATAGCAATGGTAATATCAGGTGTATAATAGTGGATAGATCTATTATTATACACTCCTGGTAATATTTGTATATGTTCTATCCCTTACCCCATAAGAAAAGACTCCACAACCCAAGTGACATGATACCTTCAATAAATTGTTATCAAAAATAAATGGCAAATACAGCATCCGAATGGGATGTTGTATGGAATCTGTAATAATACCTGGAACACCGAACAGAGATTCACAGATTTCATCGCGTTTCATTTGCATTTGTTGGCCAACCCTCTGTGCCTGCCTCTCCTTTTCCTTGATCTTAGTCTCCTCCTGCTCAACGTCTAGCATAACCTGTTACAAGGTAAGCGGACAACCACTTAGCAATGAACTACGGTAGGAAGCTCGCGTGTTGGACAACAATAACAGGCTAGAGCAATCGAATGTCAGGTTCTTCTTCTTCTTCTTCTTCTTTTTGGGTCACTACACTATACTCGACCTAGCCACTGCTCTAATGTCAGGTGAATGAGTGTGAATACCTGCAACGTCCTCTCCTCAGCTTCATACACAGCTCTCTGACCTGCAATCACTTTACGCATCTGTGCGACTCGTTCTGTGAATTTCTCATCTGTTTCTTCTGGTGGCTTCAGGCCTGTGTAAAGTACATAATATATATCAAGAACATAAGTAATCAAAGCTAATGACACGGCTAACATATATAGCTTAGCAGGGTTTTTAAACAGTGGTACTCAACGTAGGTACCTTTACCAACAGTCACTTGCTTTCAGTCTGTGGCAAAACTTGCCTTTTCTAAAAGCGGCTTCCTTCCTCAATTGCCGGAGCTGCTCAAGTGCTGCCAGTAGATGGAGCCAGCGATCAACATCTGCCAGCTTCTTGCGCACCTCACTTAGAGTCTCGTCGGCTTCCTTCTTAAGCTGTGCCTCCTGAAGATAACACAGCACAGGTTCTGATATGAACTCCCATTAACGAATACTTGAAATGTTATTAACATCATTCAAAGTACACATTGTCGCCGTGTGTGGAAATGCAAGAAATTTCTTCCCATTAGGAAGAAAAGCATTTTACTGATTATCATTCTACTTTTATACTTTATACATCTATACTTCTATCTTATTACCAGGGTGCGAAATTAACGGGAGTACGGAGTCAAATACTCACGGATTTACTGTCGGACTCCCTGATTTGATATATGCAGGAGTCCGTGTGACTCCCTGAAAATTCTGCCATTCTAACTAGTTCGTTCCAGAGCACAGCCTCATAGAAATACCGTATTTTTTCAATAAAATTTGGCAGACGTGCAACTGCATGAATGTTAAAAATAAGCACATGCGTAATTTTTAATATCTTTAATTTTGAACTTCAGACTGTGGACTCCTTCATTTTGCTGCGGACTCCCTCTTTTTGAGGGTAAGGAGTCCGTTGGACTCCCGTGTTCAAAAGTTAATTTCTACCCCTGTATTACTATATGTTACTACTAACAAGGTGCATTTTATAATTTCTAGCATCCCTATTATTGAAGGATGTCCCAGTAGCCTTGCACTGTTTTGAGTTTTGCACAGACTCAAACTTTCTAGTCCATTGTATACCATGTATAACCAGTTATTGTCCTAATCTAGCCTCACATTCTCATTACATTCTCTCCTTCTTATTATATTACTGTTAATAGTTTAATTGAATTGGTAGTATTTTCCTGTGCACACTGCAGGTTACCGATATTAAATGAGTGTTTCATTTATTCCCATGTATATTGTCAAAATATCCTAATACTGCAACCTGTGTGCCAACCTGCTACTATGTGTGTGACTGTATTGCAGTAAAAGCACCTCTTATAATAGGTAAGTAGGGCCTACAGGCTTAAAATGTCGCAACTGGATGCGCCCGGCACTAAAAAATCCTGGGCAGAACCCTGTAAATATGTAAACGACAACTAAAATTGAACTAAAACTCTGTGTCTCTCTGTCTCTCTCTCTCTCTCTCTGTATAATAATAATATATATATATATACATATCTGATCTATGGTTGTAGTCAGTTGCTTAGAAAGAAACTAACCTCTGTGGTTGTGGTTTGCAGATGCGTCGTCGGAAGTTGCGGGAGAGAAAGAAGGCCATTCATTTACAAAAGGAGAACCAGAGGAGAGAGCTTCATGAGCAGATTGATGCCTGGCAGAATGCTATTATTCAGAGAAATGCTGAAGAAAAACAGGTGTGTGATATTCTTGTGACAGGGCTAGAATTATTTTTCATTTGGGAGTTTCTATGAAAAGATAAATACCATATTAACACATGCCTGTACAGATCACATCTGCTAAAAAATTATCATTTTTCTTGGGAAAAAGAACATACGGAAACGTTAGCACTTCAACAAAAACTGGAATCACTCAAGAAGAGCCTACAAGACGATAGCATCATAGTGAAGGCTGTGAAGAAAATACATAAGAAAGAGGTAGAAATTTTTATATTTAATGTGCTTCCATGCTCTGGTGTCATTCGTTAGTATATCCATTAGTAATAAATTTGATTTCTCCATGCCAAATGCTGAAGACCACAAAAGTAGGTGACAAAAATATTAAATCAGGGTTCTGCCCACGGTGGGCGGGTGTGCCCGGCACTCGCGGTTGCCGCCCGGCACTATTATTATTATTATTATTTTTTTTTTCAGCGGCTTTTTATTGCTCAGAATGCGGGAAATTGAGTTTCAGACTATCCAAAATCAAAAATTGCCCCGGACCCCCCCTAGATTGGCTTTGCACCTACGGCGCTTGCATCTTGCGACTTTGCGATGTTTTTGATATTTTCTGTCAGAGAATTTTCTTTTTCTTTGATCACGGTTATGTAAGTGTTCATCTGTTGCAGAAGGTTCCTTAGATTCTAGATGAATGAAACAGAAATGAAACTTTTATGTTATCATACAATATTTTGCACAGATAATAGTACTAATTTTACACAACTTTTCAACTGCACATAGGTATATAAGTTTAAAGGAACAAGATATATATGGTATTTTTAGCTCCCAAGCACTCTGAGATTGTGCGGGCTGTTTTAACAGCCAGAGTACATCACATTGCTATATTTACAAATGCCTTGTTAGCATACACATGGATCAATAGTATTTATATGTAAGATCCACTTGAAATTATAAATATTCGTTGCACCGATAAATGCCAGATCTTTTTCCTTTAAAGTGGATAAACCTTGCAACAAAAAGTCTACATACACCTACTGTGAGCATACTTGCATTATGCGAACATCAGGAAATGTTCTTATTGAGCCAGAAATCTGCTCCAGACTAGAAGATTTAGAAAACCGCATCCGACATAGTTTTGGCGTATAAATACACATAAATTATGTTGAGCGAAGAGGGTACGTTAGCGCAAATAGTTCCTGGAAAGAAAACACTATATTTGTTTGCTGATTGCATAACTAATGTGGATAACATATGATTTAAACAAATTTCACTATTTTGTACTGAACAAACATAAAATAATGAATTATAACTTGTTTTAAAGTGATTACGTCACGAATTTCTAGCA
>NW_014577316.1:389185-393828 GCF_000485595.1 Priapulus caudatus | reverse complement strand
GAGCTAATAATAAAAAAAATAATAATAGTGCCGGGCGGCAACCGCGAGTGCCGGGCACACCCGCCCACCGCCGCCCACCGTGGGCAGAACTCTGATTTAATATTTTTGTCACCTACTTTTGTGGTCTTCAGCATTTGGCATCCATGGAGAAATCAAATTTACTACTAATGGATATACTAACGAATGACCCCAGAGCATGGAAGGACATTAAATATAAAAATTTCTACCTCTTTCTTATGTATTTTCTTCACAGCCTTCACTATGATGCTATCGTCTTGTAGGCTCTTCTTGAGTGATTCCAGTTTTTGTTGAAGTGCTAACGTTTCCGTATGTTCTTTTTCCCAAGAAAAATCGATGTTTTTGATATTTTCTGTCAGAGAATTTTCTTTTTCTTTGATCACGGTTATGTAAGTGTCCATCTGTTGCAGAAGGTTCCTTAGATTCTAGATGAATGAAACAGAAATGAAAATTTTATGTTATCATACAATATTTTGCACAGATAATAGTACTAATTTTACACATCTTTTCAACTGCACATATGTATATAAGTTTAAAGGAACAAGATATATGGTATTTTAGCTCCCAAGCACTCTGAGATTGTGCGGGCTGTTTTAATAGCCAGATTACATCACATTGCTATATTTACAAATGCGTTGCTAGAATACACATGGATCAATAGTATTTATATGTAAGATCCACTTAAAATTATAAATATTCGCTGCACCGATAAATGCCAGATCTTTTTCCTTTAAAGTGGATAAACCTTGCAACAAAAAGTTTACATACACCTACTGTGAGCATACTTGCATTATGCGAACATCAGACTGTTCTATTGAGCCAGAAATCTGGCTCGCAGACTAGAAGATTTTAGAAAACCGGCGCATCCGACTAGTTTTGGGTATAAATACACATACATTATGTTGAGCGAAGAGGGTAGCGTTAGCGGCAAAATAGTTTTTTCCTGGAAAGAAAACACTATATTGTTTGCTGATGCATAACTAATTGTGGACTAAGCATATGATTTAAACACGTAATCTTCACTATTTTTGTACTGAACAAACATTAAATAATGAATTAAACCTTGTTTTAAAGTGATTACGTCACAGAATTTCTCGGGCAGCCGACCATTTGTGTGTTATTTGTACCAAATAAAATGCTATGAAATACAATTAGTGTTTCTGTTTACTTTTCATGCTATGATCCTTCCTTTATATGCCGCTACATTTGGGCGCCGGTGAAAAAGCAGAGAGACGGCCAGTATCTGAACAGTCTGGGAATAGTGTTAGACAACAGAAATTACCAAATCGTCTAGATTTTTGCAAATTTAACCAACGTAAAAACATTTTTATCACGGTGAGCAGTTTGAGGATATATTTAGTAACGTTAGTTCTTTGGTTTTAATGGTAAAAAATGGCAATTTTTTTTTTACAGAAATTTTACCGACGATGGACATTCGTGATGCGTAGTCAATTTAACATAGAAAAGAACTGTTAACGATCCCTCGGCTTTGTTCCGGATGTGTAAACATCACTGTGGTGCTACTTTCGTTAGACAAGGACTCTCGTTTAGATTTTATGATAAAATGTTATGAAAATAGCAATACAAATGAGTTGTAGTGAATTTTTGCAACATAGACGAGCTCACAGTAGGTATATCTATGCATTTTGCTGCGAGAACATGCTGCTTTAAAGCTGCTTTTCCCAAAAATCTATCAATGTATCTGATCAAAATAGTTTTCTATACAAGCATTTTGTGCACGAAACTATTTTGATCAGATAGTCTCAACACAAAAGCTGCCACTAATTTCGATGTTTACATCGGTACAAAGCCTTCCACGCTTTTGTCAAGAGTAATACCCAGCGACTTTAGAATGACTCGCCTTTTCTGGATATATTATCTGTGCATTGTTAGCACATGCAAAATAATACATAAATTAGCCGGGATTTGTGCCAAACTATTTAATGAACATAAGCTTGATAAAGAGATCATTAATTTCTGAATGCCACTTTAATATGAAGTTAAAAAACGTTTTATTTCATCATCACGCAAATTATTATTATAGATTACCGAGCATGCACTAATCTAACCCCTGTTGACACTGCTGCTGCACCATCTATGCATGTTCAAGTAACGCTGAGAGGGTCTATGTCCCCGAGGGTACTGCCGGAACGTACCCTGGGTACGGTCCGGTATACCAGAACGTACCCTGGTACTGTCTAATATGCCAGACCGTACCTCGCCTACTCCACTAACGAGTCTAGGGAGTCGCCTACGCCTACTCCCTAAGCCTAACCATATCAAATAGCTACCAGGGTACGCTCCGGCAGTAGCCTGGGGGACATAGACCCTATGAGCTCAAGTAACTTTTGAACGAACGGACCTGATAGTTAGTTTACATTTTCCAAACTATATCAATTCACCAGGCTTGTGCTGATCGAACATCATATTTTTCGGACAATTTTTATGTGGCAATCAAAAAATAGTAGCGCGTATATGAACATTTATGACAGCCTTTCATTGGGGGAATGCAGTTTTAAAGTCCATGCATAACAGTAACAAGATGTCATAAACTTCTTTACACACCTTGGTTCTATACCTAATACGCATCAAATATTATAACAACTACAGCTAGTAATCACGTACCCAGGTTTCTGGCTCCGCTTTCTTTTGTTGTTCTTTGGGTTCTAATTTATGTCTGTTAAGCCATTCCTTTACCCATAGCTTATCCTCAACACCTTTTGACTCTAGCCTTGTTTCCCCGAAGGCTGTACTTTCAATTGGTTTTTGACAGGACTGTGATCTAAACCGTATACCCTGAGAAATTTGTGGTGTGGTGCAACCTTGAACACTTCCAGCTGAGACCCAATTCTGTCCACTTTCATACCTCATCATTTGATTACCATTTATACTATGAGTATGACTATGAGCAAGAGGGAAGCTCTGTGGTGGAAACTGTTGCGGTGCCATCTGTTGCTGTTGATGATCAGTTGCATGTGGACAACCGTGAGGCGGCGGCGGCGGCGGTGGTGGTGGATAGTTGTAGGTCTGGTTATATTGAGGAGGGGGATACGCGGCTTGATGCCCAGTAATTACTAGCGGCTGAAAATTGCCTTGGAACGGCGGGGGGTGCCGATTCTGCAAGAGGGGAGAACTTGAATCAGACGAATAGTACTGATGAAATCCATCCATATTGATATCAAATATGAATTAAAATTTTATGTTGTAAAGTGATACGAAGGCAAAACGATCTCACAATTTTGTAAAGAAATTCTACTACTATAACGAAAGCAACCATAAATCCTCCAAAAACCAATTTCATATCTAACACTAGCGACCATATTGGATTAGTGCTGCCACCTGGTGTCAGGAAGTTACATAATTTTTATCATTGAGTAGCTTTTCATTTTTTTTCACAGACATTCATATTTTTAATTCGCACTAACAGTAAGGTCTGTCCATTTTTTCTCTACCCCTGGCTCTACCCTACACACACACACGTACACAGGCGCTCACAGCTTGCTGTGGCGCGGGAGCAAAGGGTTACACAGAGGGGAGAGCCGTTTACAACCGACTAGGGGAGATATATGTATGTTTTTCCGAAAGAGGTACATTTTCTAACCGCACCCTAATCGGTTTATACCAAAGATCGTATAGTGCCGGAGGCCTCCGGTATATAGGGCCTCCGGCACTATACGATCTTTGGTTTATACGGCATATCGTTGAATGACGTAGCATGTATATGCTGTAAAGTTATAGTAGCAGTCATAGTTCTCTGAAGTTATAGTGAGCTTATATGCTCTAAAGTTTGTTGAATTTAGTTGAACGCGAACGACTAATATATATATCTATAGTTAAAAAAACATCTAAATTTACCAATATTTATAAATTCGCGTAAATTCATACCCGAATTACGTTTCAAACACAGACCCACGCCGTTTACGAACGTAC
This sequence comes from Priapulus caudatus, assembly GCF_000485595.1. Lineage (NCBI taxonomy): Eukaryota > Metazoa > Priapulida > Priapulimorpha > Priapulimorphida > Priapulidae > Priapulus > Priapulus caudatus. The sequence goes on along the minus strand of NW_014577316.1, from coordinate 389,880 downwards.
CGTATTAACTCGTGTATAAGCGCACCCAATATTTTGCCTTGAAAAGTTGGTACAAACATAGGTACATTAACAAGATTTCTTAGTCTCGTGTATAAGTCGCACCCCTGATTTTTTATTGAAGTTGTGTACAAAAAAGTGCCTCTTATACACCAGGTAAATACGGTAATTAACTAACTCACAAAACCATGCATATTACCACCTTACACCGACCGATCGCCCCCGTAAATTATCTCACATCTTTCGAAGAGCCTGTGCTCAAAGAACAGAGAAAAACTTAACTTATAGAAAAATTAGATCAAATTTGATCAAATTAGATCACCTGGATTTGTCTAAAGTTTCTTTACGGCAGTTCAGCAAGAGTTCACGTTGCTGTCGTAGCCGTGGATTTGACGCGGAACGGTGTCGAGCATTATTAGCTGATCATTTATCTCACACATGTTGGCGCGTGTGTTACCGGCTTGGAACGTCGCGTCGGTAGGGCTAGGAGACGTTGTCCGCTGCGTGGTGATTAGGGCGTACGATCGATCATTAGGACCACTGGTCTTTCGCTCAGCCGTGTCCAGTCCGTCAATACGTTAGCGTCGGCGTGTCGTTGAAACGTTCTTGAAATCTAACTAGTTTTACGTTAATGGATACTGATATTGATATACTATACACTCTCTCGTTCTCTCTCTCTCTCTCTCTCTCTCTCTCTC
>NW_014577316.1:385411-387058 GCF_000485595.1 Priapulus caudatus | reverse complement strand
GCAGTAGTGTAGCAGTAGTATAGCAGTAGTGTAGCAGTAGTGTTGCAGTAGTATAGCACTAGTGTTGCAGTAGTGTTGCAGTAGTATAGCTGTGGTATAGCATGCAGTAGTGTTGCAGTAGTATAGCAGTAGTATAGCAGTAGTGTAGCAGTAGTATAGCAGTAGTATAGCAGTAGTGTAGCAGTAGTATAGCAGTAGTGTAGCAGTAGTATAGCAGTAGTGTTGCAGTAGTATAGCAGTAGTATAGCAGTAGTATAGCAGTAGTGTAGCAGTAGTATAGCAGTAGTGTAGCAGTAGTGTTGCAGTAGTATAGCTGTGGTATAGCATGCAGTAGTGTTGCAGTAGTATAGCAGTAGTGTAGCAGTAGTATAGCAGTAGTGTTGCAGTAGTGTAGCAGTAGTGTTGCAGTAGTACAGCATGCAGTATAGTGTTGCAGTAGTATAGCAGTAGTATAGCAGTAATATAGCAGTAGTATAGCAGTAGTGTAGCAGTAGTGTAGCAGTAGTATAGCAGTAGTGTTGCAGTAGTATAGCTGTGGTATAGCATGCAGTAGTGTAGCAGTAATATAGCAGTAGTGTAGCAGTAGTGTTGCAGTAATATAACAATAGTAGCAAAAGTAGCATTTGCTACGGGCTCCACCCTGGACACCACCCGTAATAGGCGAGTGCCTTCGGCGCTCGCAATCCGCGATCCTCGCACTCAGTGTGGTCTCCAGTTTGCCAAGGCGTTCAGGCTGGAGAATCTCCAGTTTAGGTGATGCTTAGGGTTGGCAGTTACTCGATAAGAAGCCGCAAATTTTTAAGAATATCGAATAGCACCAAGAGTTTCGCTTGCGTCTGTTCTGATTGCAATGGCAGCGGAAGAGGTCATTTAAGTGATATGCGACGTGGCAGCCGCGAGACGTCACTCTCGCCGCAACTTTGGCTTCTTCGCCTGCCGGCGCCGCCGACTTCCGTGCGACCAGCAACAGTGTCGCCACCTGTGAATCGCAGATGGAAATTCGTATCACCATCTCAGCAGGCACGCGCACGAGTATTGGGGAAGAGAAGAAGAAAAGGGAGAGGGAGGAGGGGGCGGAGGCGGAGGCAAAGGAGGAAGAGGAGGAGGAGGAGAAGGAGACAGCGGAGGAGTAGGAGGGGGAGGAGGAGGAGGAGAAGGATGGATGGGTGCGGGAGGTTATTTTAGGGACGCGGGATTGGAACGTTGTAATTATCTGGGAACTGGGAAATGCCGAATGAATTTATTTCATGATTCGGAAATGGAAGTCAAACGGGACGCGGGACAGTTGCATTTAAAAAATTATTCAGGAACTGGGAAATGGCATATTTTTGTACCCCGGAGAACTGGGAATGTCACTACCCCCGCGTCCGTTCCTACCCTCCCTCAAGCATCGCATAATATTGCAGGTTAGATTCGATTATCTAACAGTTAGTTAATCAATTCTTGAGTCAAGGTGAAGTTACTAACTTTGCCGGGGTTGGCTTCTGCTATGTTCAATCCGTGTGCAAACCGCACACGTACATGCACACGCACATATACATACACACATACACACACGCACACATACGTGTACACGCACATACACGTACATACACATGTACACACACACACACACACACACACACACACACACACACACACACACAC
>NW_014577316.1:374483-381479 GCF_000485595.1 Priapulus caudatus | reverse complement strand
GGGTTGACTTTAAAAGTAGCTAGTGTGGCCACGCATTAGTGTAGGAAAGCAGCTAATTATAAAACATTGTAACAAAGTTAACATTTCTTTAGAAAATATTCATCTATTCAGTGAGAATTACCTGCTTATGTTTCCATCAAGATGATGATTGCTATGTGCATTCTAGTATAAATGTCATAAAACATTTACACATTTAGTAATTAGTCATTTTTGTAAGTGACAGGTTCCATGTAAGTAATGTAACTAGAAAACCTTGATATTGTTGTTACTTCTTTGTGATGTTATTCATAAGGTAAATTGCTGAAGACGAACACATTTAGTAACTTACTTTTTCCCAATTATAGTTTCCTCAACAGTGCTTTTTCTTAATCGCTGGTTGGCTAAGTGTTGCAATCTGTGCAGTCGTTTTCCCCTTCTAGTTGCTCTGCAATCAATCAAGTAAACATCTACGTTGATGAGAGTGAATTTATGCAATAGGTGAACATTTCTAACTATTATATACATGTATACACATACAAGCAAGCAAGTGTTTACACACATGCCCGCAAGCACACGTACATTCATGCACAGACATGCATGCACATATCAACTTTAGTTCCTCTGCTCGACTCTGTGTTAAGCTGCCACCTAACGTGATCAATTTATGGGCACCACTGCTTGCTGCTGGAGGAGGTTTTAACCGTGATACAGCCTTACTATTCACGTGAGCCTGTCGTGTTGTGAATCAGATGATCGTTCTGAAATGCAGCCTGCAGGAAAAAGTAATATGGTTAAACCTATTGACCTTAGAAGGTGACTGGTCACTGGCAGAATTTTGACAGTTACTTTGTTTTAAACTTTGGTGGTGTCGCTCGATGGGAGCTTCATTTAGCTGGGTACAGTCTTCCAGATCAAGAACTGTAATAAAACACTGAGTAGTTAAGGATGCCTACTCAATCACTTACACTAGGACTGACTGTTTTATGAAGGACTATACCAGGCGCGGATTTAGGCCGGTTTGCACCGATTCAGAAACGCGGTCACAGGCTGGGTATCTTCAGAATTGACCCTCAAAATTCACGAATGCCACCAAAATATAGCTTCTTTTTTTTAAATTGTCGGGGGGGCATGCCCCCGGGACCCCCTAGCTGTGACTAGAACTATGGAAACTGCTCACCAAACCCTTTGATCCGCCCTGTCCTGCTATACTTTGTATATGTCTGATGTCTACACAAATACCACATAACAAGCGTGCGTGTTTTTGTGTGTGCGCGCATATTAAGGACACGTTTTCGAGCGGATTTCATGATCAGACATGCATTTCTTGGCCGCGTGTGCATGGTGTGGAAGACACTAAGACTGTCTAACATTAAAGAATATAAATTATATCGTGTATGGTGTTCATATACGAAATTTTTGTAGCGTTTATGCATACATATACTGACAACACCCATACGTCAGCTGAGGGGAAGCGAGAAGAGCAGAAACACATGGTCACATAGCTTTCTACCAGGTAAATGGAATACCACTACAATACTAATTAGTATAAAATTTTAACGAATAATTCACATACTGCACATATGAAACACACTCTTTTTATTACAACGTGCAACATTCTTTGAGATAGCAACAGCTTCAAAAACATGATTGTTAAACTATTTTACGCAAGTTTGACACAGGTTGCAATACAGAGAAGTCATTAAAGGGATACATTACTCTAGGTTCTTTGGATATTTTCAGTTAAAATATGTTAAAATTACGCTATATTAAAAGTTTTATGGTTCAATACTCTAATAGAAATAAAATTTTTTAATGTTTTAAAATTGACGGCTATACCGTTGCTTACAACGACGGTGGCGCCACTGGAAGCGCATCCACTGAAACAGTTGCGCAAAGTCACATTTCGGCTGCAGGCTACAGACCGAGGGTGTTTCTTATTTATTACTTTAAGAGGAGAAGGATTGCAATATTTATAAACCACACTTAGTTTCAGTTAAAATTTGGACGAATTTGTCCTAAAATAAAATTCGTTTGGTTAAAATTAAATAGCAGTTAGGTTTAAATATAATTGCACTTTTGTGATTAGCCATCAGTCTGTAACGTGCAAAATAAATCAGAAAAATCGCAACTTTTTCGGGGTGTCAGCACAATCGCGCGGTATCATGTCAGCAGTCAAAATAAAAGATTTCAAAATTCACTGTTGTTTTATGACAAACGTGAATGGGTAATTACATAAATTTGTAGGTTATTATTTATGCACTTACTATCATAATATACTCTAAAATTCTAGGGGAAAATATCCCTTTAAACAAAAGGTGTGAAAGATCACATTAATTTTTGGTGACTACTGCGATTTGTGTCATGCTGTGGACTGCTTGCTTTAAGAGCATACAGGGAAATGATCTGTTGGAAACCTCTAACAAAATATTCATTATTTCATACACCTGTAAAGTTTAATTGCTGTTCATGGCCAGGATATCCTCGCATGTTTTTGTTCTAATTCAGAACTTGGGGATCCAACCTGAAAACAATAATAAGTATTAATTCAAAAATTATGAATAATCACAAATTGCGTGTTGTATTTTTAACGTATAGTTCAGTTTCAGGATACAATAAGGGTTACGGACAGGTACCTCTGTAAAGGGCATTGCAATATTACTGCTCACCAAATTCAATCAAACACATCTATTTAATAAAAAGATACGCTCACTATAAAAATGATAATTAAAAAAATTCATCGCTAATTACGTGACGGCAAAAATAGTAAATTTATACAAAAAAATTCTTTTTTTATTTCTCAAAAACAGCAAAGGGTTGGGACCTAAACTTTTAGCCATAAGTTGTTCATAGTATAAACTAAAAAAGTGTCCCTGGAATTTTTTTTTAATGTTTTATTTTAGAAGTTATGGCTCCTTATTTATGATATTGTTGTATCTTATAAAAAAAATACAGATTTTCATGCATCTTTTCAACTTATATCCTAAAATAAAACATTGAAAAAAAATTCCAGGGACTATTTTTTAGTTCATACGTACTATGAACAACTTAGGGCTAAAAGTTTAGGTCCCAACTCTTTGCTGTTTTTGAGAAATAAGAAAAGAAATTTGTTTGTATAAATTTACAATTTTTGCCATCACGTAATTAGCGATGAATTTTTTAATGATTATTTTCATCGTGAGCGTAAAGAGACATCTCTTTTATGAAATAGATATGTGTTTGAATGAATTTGGTAAGCAGTTATATGTTGCAATGCCCTTTACAGAGGTACCTGTCTGTAACCCTGAATGTATGCCCTTCAGAGACAATGTATAATAACTGTGTCATCTGTACAGTTAAATACTAATGAACAACATGGCCTACCCTCTTTAACACAGGCTTCTTTTCACCGCTAAGAACCTTAGCTGGGTTGGCACTGCGGTGTTTTTTTCGAGCTTCCTCTGAAGTCACCTGCTCATCGTCTAAAATCACCCTTTCATATTTTTCAATCGTCACTAGTTTTCGTTTGTTGTTGGGCAGTTCCTCGCTGTGTAAGTTCTGTTGATCATGACCTTGTTGCTTAAACGTGGAGGCAATCCCTGTACACGGAGTGATGAATGTTCTGTCAACTTTCACCAGATGCTTCTGACACCTCAACAACTCAGCATCAGTTTTACCATCTGAAGTCTTTGATGCATTCGCTACTTCACTCACATGACAAACTGTCTCTTCACTGCTGTTACTGGAAAACGCAACTGGCTGTCTTTTCAACTTTAGCTCCTCTGCTCGACTCTGTGTTAAGCTGCCACCTAACGTGATCAATTTATGGGCACCACTGCTTGCTGCTGGAGGAGGTTTTAACCGTGATACAGCCTTACTATTCACGTTGAGCCTGTCGTGTTGTGAATCAGATGATCGTTCTGAAATATGCAGCCTGCAGGAAAAAGTAATATGGTTAAACCTATTGACCTTAGAAGGTGACTGGTCACTGGCAGAATTTTGACAGTTACTTTGTTTTAAACTTTGGTGGTGTCGCTCGATGGGAGCTTCATTTAGCTGGGTACAGTCTTCCAGATCAAGGATGTAATAAAACACTGAAGTAGTTAAGATGCCTACTCAATCACTTACACTAGGACTGACTGTTATTATGAAGGTCACGCACGCACGCACACTCATTGGCCACGAGAATCAATGACTCTCACTCTGATTAGAATATGCAGGCATCTGCTTACCAGCAGTGCAGCGACCACCATTCTCCAGTTTATTTTCTTTCCTCCAAGTTGCATCTTGTTTTTGTTTAGGTTTGCCCCTTCGTTTCGCTTTGTCGAAGTTCGATATATTTACCTGTAGAGCAAACAAGTACGATTTAGATCATGAGACGTTTATTTGTTCACACGTTGGCTTTTTGCACGACCTTACTATAGATGTCTGTTCGAACGAGGGTACGGTGTGATTCTAATTAGAACGGTTAATTAGTTCTAATGACCAATTTACTGATGACGGTTGCAAGTAGCTTGCAAGCTCGCGTTGTTATTTACTGCCAGTGTACCGTCATTAAATGAATGAATGAATGAATAAATAAATAAACAAGTTAATAAATAAATAAATAAATTTGTGGGGCTATACGTATCTGGTGACTAGGAACGAATGCAAGGAAGCCTAACATAACCCCCTCTACCTCTCTTCTTCCTCCTCCTCCCCCTCTCTTCTTCCTCCTCCTCCCCCATCGTCTCCTCTCATGTCTCTCACTAGTTGCTACTGCAGCTACATGAATAAGAAGTCTCACTTCCTCTCTCCTCCTCCTCCTCTCCCCTTCTCACTATTATCTCACAGAGGATGCTATTGCAGCTTACCTTGTGAATCGACGAGCTGACTCTCTTCTCTCTCTTTCGTTCTGGCGTTGGTCGCGTTACCAGTACACCACGACGAAATAGCGGCTGCTCTGAAGGCGGTTAGCTATTTATATAGTCGCTTGTAGAACAGTGGTCATCGTTTCGTGGTCAACATCACAATTCGTCACCGGTCACGCCGCAGGTACCTCACCCATCCCACCGCGCGTACGTCGGTGTATGTAAAATTGTATTAAATTGGTGAAACGGTTAAAATGAAAATGTGGGACGCGTTTCTTTGTTTGTGTCGTTTGTGTCGCCGGGCTTGTGTCGTTTGATTGTTGGTCAGTAGTTGTCTGTCCGGCTGTAAGGTGATTGGAGCAGGGTAAACACCGGTCCGCGTGCGTGCGTGCGTGCGTGCGTGTGTGCGCGTGCGTGTGCAGATGTGTGCGTTTGTGTGCGTGTGTGTGTGTGTGTGTGTGTGTGTGTGTGTGTGTGTGTGTGTGTGTGTGTGTGTGTTGTGTGCATGCGTGTGTGTGTGCGTTGTGTGCATGCATGCGTGCGTGTGCGTGCGCGTGCGGGTGTGTGTGTGCGAGCATTCGTGCGTGCGTGCGTGCGTGCGTGTGCGTGCGCTCGTGCGAGCATTCGGGCGTGCGTGTTTTTGTGTGTGCGCGCATATTAAGGACACGTTTTCGAGCGGATTTCATGATCAGACATGCATTTCTTGGCCGCGTGTGCATGGTGTGGAAGACACTAAGACTGTCTAACATTAAAGAATATAAATTATATCGTGTATGGTGTTCATATACGAAATTTTTGTAGCGTTTATGCATACATATACTGACAACACCCATACGTCAGCTGAGGGGAAGCGAGAAGAGCAGAAACACATGGTCACATAGCTTTCTACCAGGTAAATGGAATACCACTACAATACTAATTAGTATAAAATTTTAACGAATAATTCACATACTGCACATATGAAACACACTCTTTTTATTACAACGTGCAACATTCTTTGAGATAGCAACAGCTTCAAAAACATGATTGTTAAACTATTTTACGCAAGTTTGACACAGGTTGCAATACAGAGAAGTCATTAAAGGGATACATTACTCTAGGTTCTTTGGATATTTTCAGTTAAAATATGTTAAAATTACGCTATATTAAAAGTTTTATGGTTCAATACTCTAATAGAAATAAAATTTTTTAATGTTTTAAAATTGACGGCTATACCGTTGCTTACAACGACGGTGGCGCCACTGGAAGCGCATCCACTGAAACAGTTGCGCAAAGTCACATTTCGGCTGCAGGCTACAGACCGAGGGTGTTTCTTATTTATTACTTTAAGAGGAGAAGGATTGCAATATTTATAAACCACACTTAGTTTCAGTTAAAATTTGGACGAATTTGTCCTAAAATAAAATTCGTTTGGTTAAAATTAAATAGCAGTTAGGTTTAAATATAATTGCACTTTTGTGATTAGCCATCAGTCTGTAACGTGCAAAATAAATCAGAAAAATCGCAACTTTTTCAGGGTGTCAGCACAATCGCGCGGTATCATGTCAGCAGTCAAAATAAAAGATTTCAAAATTCACTGTTGTTTTATGACAAACGTGAATGGGTAATTACATAAATTTGTAGGTTATTATTTATGCACTTACTATCATAATATACTCTAAAATTCTAGGGGAAAATATCCCTTTAAACAAAAGGTGTGAAAGATCACATTAATTTTTGGTGACTACTGCGATTTGTGTCATGCTGTGGACTGCTTGCTTTAAGAGCATACAAGGAAATGATCTGTTGGAAACCTCTAACAAAATATTCATTACTTCATACACCTGTAAAGTTTAATTGCTGTTCATGGCCAGGATATCCTCGCATGTTTTTGTTCTAATTCAGAACTTGGGGATCCAACCTGAAAACAATAATAAGTATTAATTCAAAAATTATTAATAATCACAAATTTCATGTTGTATTTTTAATGTATAGTTCAGTTTCAGGATACAATAAGGGTTACGGACAGGTACCTCTGTAAAAGGCATTGCAACATTACTGCATGCTCACCAAATTCAATGAAACACAACTATTTAATAAAAGAGATACGCTCACTATGAAAATAATCATTAAAAAATTCATCGCTAATTACGTGACGGCAAAAATAGTGAATTTATACAAAAAAATGTTTTTTTTATTTATCAAAAACAGC
>NW_014577316.1:361249-374473 GCF_000485595.1 Priapulus caudatus | reverse complement strand
CAGGGTAAACACCGGTTCGCGTGCGTGCGTGCGTGCGTGGTGTGTGTGTGCGCGCGCGCGCGGCGTGTGTGTGTGTGTGTGTGCGCTGTTTGTTTGTTGGTGAGCGTGCGCGTGTTTGTGCAGATGTTGTGCGTTTGTGTGCGTGTTTGTTTGTTTGGTGAGCGTGTGTGTATGTGTGTGTGTGTGTATGTGTGTATGTATTTGTGTGCATGCGTGCGTGTGTGCGTTGTGTGCATGCGTGCGTGTGTGTGCGGGTGTGCGTGCGCTCGTGCGAGCATTCGTGCGTGCGTGTTTTTGTTGTGTCGCGCGCGCACGTTATAAGGACACTGTTGTGAGCGGCTTTCATGATCAGACATGCATTTATTGCCGCGGTTGTGCATTGGTGTGGGAGACACTAAGATGTCTAACATTAAAGAATATAAATTATATCGTGTATGGGTGTTCATATACGAAATTTTTGTAGCGTTTATGCATACATATACTGACAACACCATGACGTCAGCTGAGGGAAGCGAGAAGAGCAGAAACACATATGGTCACATAGCTTCTACCAGGGTAATAGTAAGAATTACACTCAACTAATTAGTATAAATTTTAACAAATAATTAACATACAGCACATATGAAACACACTCTTTTTATTACAACGTGCAACTTCTTTGAATGACAGCTTCAAAACATGATTGTTTAAACTATTTTACGTAAGTTTGACACAGGTTGCAATACAGAGAAGTCATTAAAGGATACATTACTCTAGGTTCATTTGGATATTTTCAGTTAAAATATGTTAAATTACGTATATTAAAAGTTGTTATGGTTCAATACTCTAATAGAAATTAAAATTTTTAATGTTTTAAATTGACGGCTATACGTTGCTTACAACGACAGGTGGCGCCACTGGAAGCGCATCCACTGAACAGGTTGCGCAAAGGTCACATTTCGGCTGCAGGCTACAGACGAAGGTGTTTCTTATTTATTACTTTAAGGAGGGAGGATTCAATATTTAAACCACACTTAGTTTCAGTAAATTTGACGAGAATTTGTCCTAAATAAAATTCGTTTGGTTAAAATTAAATAGGCAGTTAGGTATAAATATAATTGCACTTTTTGATTTGCCATCGTCTGTAACGTGTAAAATAAATTGGAAAAAGCGGAGCTTTTCAGGGGTGTCAGCAAATAATCGCGCGGTATCATGTCAGCAGTCAAAATTAAAAGATTTCGAAATTCATGTTGTTTTATGACAAACGTGAATGGGTAATTACTAAATTTGTAGGTTATTATTTATGCACTCATAATATACTCTAAATTTAGGGGAAAGTATCCCTTTCAACAAAGGTGGAAAGATCACATTAAATTTTGGTGAATACTGCGATTTGTGTCATTGCTGTGGACTGCTTGCTTTAAGAGGCATACAGGGAAATGGATCTGTTGGAACCTATAAAAAATATTCATTATTTCACATACAAGCTGTAAGTTTATTGCTGTTCAGGCCAGGTATCCTCGCATGTTTTGTTCTAATTCAGAACTTGGGGATCCAACCTGAAAAGAATAATAAGTGATTAATTCAAAAATTTTATGAATATCACAAATTGCGTGTTGTATTTTTAACGTATAGTTCAGTTTTCAGGATACAATAAGGGTTACGGACAGGTACCTCTGTAAAGGGCATTGCAATATTACTGCTCACCAAATTCAATCAAACATCTTATTTAATAAAAAGTTACGCTCACTATAAAATGATAATTATAAAAAATTCATCGCATAATTACGTGACGGAAAAATAGCTAAATTTATACAAAAAAATTCTTTTTTTATTCTCAAAACAGCAAAGGGTTGGGACTAAAACTTTAGAGTATAAGTTGTTCATATGTATACTAAAAAAAGTGTCCTTGGAATTTTTTTTTAATGTTTTATTTTAGAAGTTATGGCTGTTTATTTATGCGATATTGTTGTATCTTACAAAAAATAAGATTTTCATGCATCTTTTCAACTTATATCCTAAAATAAAACATTTTGGAAAAAAATTCCAGGACTATTTTTTAGTCATACGTACTATGAACAACTTAGGGCTAAAAGTTTAGGTCCCAACTCTTTGCTGTTTTTGGAGAAATAAGGAAAAGAATTGTTTGTATAAATTTACAATTTTTGCCATCACGTAATTAGCGATGAATTTTTTAATGATTATTTTCATCGTGAGCGGTAAAGAGAAATCTCTTTTATGAAATAGATATGTGTTTGAATAATTTGCGTAAGCAGTTATATGTTTGCAATGCCCTTACAGACGGTACTGTCTGTAACCCTGAATGTATGCCCTTCAGAGACAAATGTTATATAACTGGTGTCATCTGTACAGTTAAATACTAATGAACAACATGGCCTACCCTCTTTAACACAGGCTTCTTTTCACGCTAAGAACCTTAGCTGGGTTGGCACTGCGGTGTTTTTTTCGAGCTTCTCTGAAGTCACCTGCCTCATCGTCTAAAATCACCCTTTCATATTTTTCAATCGTCACTAGTTTTCGTTTGTTGTTGGGGCAGTTTCCTCGCTGTGTAAGTTCTGTTGATCATGACCTTGTTGCCTTGAACGTGGAGGCAATCCCGTAGACGGCAGTGATGAATGTTCTGTCAACTTCACCAGATGCTTCTGACACCTCAACAACTCAGCATCAGTTTTACCATCTGAAGTCTTTGATGCATTCGCTACTTCACTCACATGACAAACTGTCTCTTCACTGCTGTTACTGGAAACGCAACTGGCTGTCTTTTTCAACTTTAGCTTCCTCTGCGTCGACTCTGTGTTAAGTGCACCTAACGTGATCAATTTCATGGGCACACATGCTTGCTGCTGGAGGAGGTTTAACGTGATACAGCCTTACTATTCACGTTGAGCCTGTCGTGTGTGAATCAGATGATCGTTCTGAAATATGCAGGCCTGCAGGAAAAAGTAATATGGTTAACCTATTGACCTTAGAAGGTGACTGGTCACTGGCAGAATTTATGACAGTTACTTTGTTTTAAACTTTGGTGGTGTCGCTCGATGGGAGCTTCATTTAGCTGGTACAGTCTTCCAGATCAAGAATGTAATAAAACACTGGAGTAGTTAAGCATGCCTACTCAATCACTTACATAGGACTGACTGTTATTATGAAGGACTATACCAGGCGCGGATTTAGGCCGGTTTGCACCGATTTCCAGAAACCGGTCACAGGCTGGGTATCTTCAGAATTGACCCTCAAAATTCACCAGAATGCACCAAATATAGCCTTTTTTTTTTAAATTGTCGGGGGGCATGCCCCCGGGACCCCCTAGCTGTGACTAGAACTAATGGAAACTGCGTACCCAAACCCTTTGATCCGCCCTGCCTATAACTGTGTATATGTCTGATGTCTACACAAATACCACATAACAGGGGTTGACTTTAAAAGTAGCTAGTGTGGCCACTCATTAGTGTAGGAAAGCAGCTAATTATAAAACATTGTAACAAAGTTAATATTTCTTTAGAAAATAATCCATCCATTCAGAGAGAATTACCTGCTTATGTTTCCATCAAGATGATGGTTGGCTATGTGCATTCTAGTATCAATGTCATAAACACAGTTTACATATTTAGTAATTAGTCATTTTGTAAGTGACAGGTTCATGTAAGTAATGTAACTAGAAAACCTTGATATTGTTGTTACTTCTTTGTGATGTTATTCAGGTAAATTGCTCAAGACGAACACATTTAGTAACTTACTTTTTCCCAATTATAGTTTCCTCAAACAGTGCTTTTTCTTAAACGCTGGTTGGGCTAAGTGTTGCAATCTGTGCAGTCGTTGTTCCCCTTCTAGTCTGCTCTGCAATCAATCAAGTGAACATCTACGTTGATGCGGTGAATTTATGCAATAGGTGAACATTTCTAACTATTACCTATACATGTATAACAGTTACAAGGCAAGCAAGTGTTTACACACATGCCCGCAAGCACACGTACATTCATGCACAGACATGCATGCACATACTCGTGAACACAGACAATTCTTTATCGCAGTGGCTACGCGTCCGGTCATCCATTACAAAGCTCAGCACAGATTCCCCAATACATGTCCCGATTAGGTCACACCCCCCTTTCAAATCGTTGATTTTACTGGATTTACTATTGCTTTAAAAGTTACAAAAACACATTTCTTTTTATAAAATACCTAAAGGTAAGTAATATTATGGTAAAAACTCATTGTTTATTGTTGTTTACTGAAAAATATATAGTTGGGTTCACATACGATATATATGACCGGACGCGTGGCCTGGGAGCTGCGCGTCCGGTAACTGAACGTGTAGCAATGGCCATTCTTTATTACCATAAAAAATGGGCTTATTATTGAAATACTAGTATATATGAGATGCAGCAATAGATATAATGTTATACCATGTTAATGTCTGATACATTTAGGTTCATAGATACTGGTCCATAATAAAGAAACAAACATGATAGAAAAATGGAAATTCAACAACCCAACATATGACACATATATTTTACACAAACCTGTAGTGTCTCTGTGGCCAGGGCAACACAACCTTGTTATATAGATTTATAAGTTCCTGTTGCTGTAGGCTTGTCAGACTTGCCAGTGGGCAACCACTCTGTAAGCATAATTTCATTGTTTTAATAAACAGTGTAGTGACTGAGTACTGGAACTGCAAAGACAAGTATAGTTAGAAACATGGCTAATTTAATCAGGAATACATTATGAACAAAGAAGTGTGGGTCACTTGAAACATAAAAATTCAACATTTGTATACCTTAGTTTACTTGCGATCATGTACAGTCGACCTTCGTTAGTACATACCCTGTTTATAACGTTTACACTGCTACAACGCACACATCTCCAAGTACCGAATTTGTGTAATGCATTATTCCACTTGCCAGTATCGTTTACAACGTACACCTTTATAACGTAAACTTCAATACAACGTTCAAATTTTCACGAGAAAATGCATACTAGCCTTCGTTACAACGTACGGGACACTATTCTTGGGCGTGTGGCCCATATATAACGATGTGTATCTCTGCGTGTGTCTCTCTCTCTCTGTGCGTGCCCGTGCATGTGTGCGTGTGTATGCATGCATGTACACTAATATTAATAATAAATATAGTTAGTATATTCATAGTGTTTTACATCACGAACACAACCTACCTAATAAATTACACCCCTGGTCGACTTCTGACAAACTCGAATTTATATGCAGTAGTCGGTAGTGGCAGTAATGCTGATAGGGTCTATGTCCCCCAGGGTACTGCCGGAACGTACCCTGGGTACGGTCTGGTATACCTGAACGTATCCTGGTAACTATCTAGCTGATATGGTTAGGGTTAGAGTTAGGGTTAGGGTTAGAGTTAGGGTTAGGGAGTAGGCGTAGGCAACTCCCTAGACTCGTTAGTCTAGTAGGCAAGGTACGGTCCGGCATATGAGATAGTAGTATTTAGTACCAGGTTACGTTCCGGTATACCGGACCGTACCCAGGGTACGTTCCGGCAGTACCCTGGGGGACATAGACCCTATCAGCGGCAGTAATGTTAGAGTAAAATAGTAGGCTAAAATGCATAAGATTAGTAATAGTATTTTTATGCAGCATGCAATTTTGCAAAAATACACACAGATTGAAAAGATTTTTCTCCTATCATGCCACCGAATATGACATTTTTACAGGATGTGATGTATTCTGTTGGCTACAACTTACATGAAACGATGGCTGAAAACTCTCTTCAATTTGTGCATAGGTGTGAAGTTATTGTGTAAAAATACCAACTGGACACATTTTTTACCCAATTGTTTTACTCTGGCATTAAAGCACTGCCACTTCTGCAGGATATGTGGTGAGGTGGAATGTGGACATTGTGGTTGTGGCATAGTCAATAAGATTAATACAGTTAAAGATAGGTTATCATATCTGTTATGTGCATGACAAGGTAATAGCAGTAGTAGCAACAGCAGCAGCAGCAGAAGTAGTAGTAGCAGTAGTAGTATAGAAATAGATTAGCCCTCACCCACAAAGATAGGGGCATCTGTAGCCTGTAGGCTGTAATTACTAATAGTAATACTATAGTACAGGGCTGCCAACATTGAGTTAGAGTTGCGAGTGAGATTATGTGAGGGAGTGGAGCGACCGAGCGGGGGGATGGTGTGGTGTCCCCCTACCATGATGATGATATTGGAATTCTCTCCCTTCATTTTTGGTTGGTGGCAAACTTGAGGCTTTTTCTACTGCGATCCGCAGTATTGACCGGTCAATTTGATCAAATTTGCCTCTTTCCGTCTTCGATACAGTCCCGTGGACTTTGAAGACTAACGGTGCGCTTAGCCTTAGGTTGGTTACGATGTATATCTAGTCTACAGCTGCTTCGTTGATACCAGTGGAAGTTGGAACGTCGATACGCTATCGTGATTTTACACTGCATGTTGGGGGGATTCTTGCTTCAGTACTACTACTAGTACTACTACTACTACTAGTACTACTACTACTACTGCTGAGAGGGTCTATGTCCCCCGGGGTACTGCCGGAACGTACCCTGGGTATGGTCCGGTATACCGGAACGTACCCTGGTACTATATTATATGCCGGACCGTACCTAGCCGGCTACTCCACTAACGAGTCTAGGGAGTCGCCTACGCCTACTCCCTAACCCTAACCTGAACCCTAATCCTAACCATATCAAATAGTGACCAGGGTACGTTCTGGTATACCGGACCGTACCCAGGGTACGTTCCGGCAGTACCCTGGGGGATATAGACCCTATGTCACGACACTTGACTAGTACTACTACTACTAGTACTACTACTAGTACTGCAGCTGCGAGTAATCATGTAGGCTACAGAGTACAGTGTCAGTAGGCCTACAGTACTGAGTACGTACATTTTCCATATGTCAAAAATCAGCAGCTCTAATCTGTAATCACTTACCGATCAACATGTAGGTAATACTGTCAGGAAGGCAATAACCGTTTAGTCTTGATCCTCATACTCAAGGGGTCGTTGTCGTAACAGGTACTACAGATATGTACCCGAGGTACATATATGTATACACAAAGTGTACCAGACTTGTACTACAGAAGTGTACCCTAACCCTAACACTAACCCTAATCCTAACTCTAACCCTAAACATACCTCATATAAAAATATAAACATAATACTAAACAACCTAAAACTACCTTGGGTACATATCTGTAGTACGTACCTGTTACGACAACGAACCTTCGTGCGCTAGTACTAGTAGTAGTAGTACTAGTATTACTACTACAAGTAGGCCTACTTGTAAGTTGTATGTTTAGTTAACTGTTATTCGTGCATTTTTTTAATAAACGCAGCGAGGGAGAGCGAATTGACTGTACAGTCTTCAAGTACAGAATAGTGATTTGTATTGTGGTCGTACCTGTGTCAGATAGTATATCAAAGAATCTTTGGCAAGGATTTCACTGTATAAAAGGTCTACACTTCGGTCCCTCAATTCGTCGGTGGGGGCCGCCATTTTATTCTTGACTCTAACCTTAGATGGCCAATCACAGCGAGCTTTTTAACTCAGACAGATGACGTAATATCATATGGTTGGCGTTTGTCATATGGTCATATGGTGTGTCATATGGTGCGTCATATGGTCATGGCGTTTATCATATGGTCATGCGTTTGTCGCGGAACACAGACGACGCAAAATATCAAGTCTGTCTAACGTCGAATTAAATATTATTGGACGTTATTTCTGTATGTTTATTTCTGTATGTTTATACGGTTGGGATGTTAGGTTTACAATGTTTACTCGAGTTTGAAATTAGAAATTAATTGTAAATAGTTTAAAATAAGAAATAGTTTGAAATTGGAAATCGAGTCTGAAATCGGAAATCGAGATTGAAATTAGAAATCAAGTTTGAAATTTGAAATAGTTTGAAATTTGATATAACTCGTGTGAATACCATAGGTGGCGCTCCTGGGCCGCAATACTATACAGCAATAGTTGGGATCCAAGGAGCTACATATAACCAAGAGTGCATAATAGAGATATGCACTCTATTATGCACTCTTGATATAACTGTTATATGTAGTTCCTTGGTTGGGATCGAGTTCTCTGGCTCAAATGAGCACTATTCCTGCCCCAATTTAATTGACCCCCCATCTCTGCGCTAAACACGCGTTTTATGCACCTTTTAGGGCAGAACGTTTAGATCTTTTTTAGAACTCAATTTGTATACAGTACTACATGTATAGTTGGCTTGCAACGCGAGTGAGCTTCGCTAGTATGAGCCATGAGGGGGTGTCACTGTGTCGAAATTGAACTTTATACAATCAATGTGCAATCCATAGTAATATTAATAATAAACGTGAGTCTGAGAACAAAAACATGTACACGCATATATATACGACTTGTTGTACATCACAATTGTCATATTTGCAATACTCAGATCAAAAACACAATAAATAGGCCAATTGCCTAGTGCGAGTTCGAGTTTAGTGTTTTACAATATATTCTCCACATTTTTCATCAGCAATGGAAAGATTTCTATAAGTATTCCTATGCAAACTGTATGGTAAATGCAACCAGCATTACAAATCATTTGGTTATTATTATTATATACATACATAGTTCAGGAGTAAATAATCACAAATGTGTGATTATATTTACTCCCGATAGTTTCATACACGTCTTATGCTTCATGCCCAAGTGCGTTCATATTTAGATAATGAAACCACTTGTTCCCATGCAAATAACGAAGTACAGCAAGCAATGTTTTCACATTTTCAACAGACATTCGACAAACCTTGGCATAATCCACTACGCTACATCGTTTCCTGGGCTATTTTAGTCACGTAGGTTAGCATGCACTTCCATACATACATTTATGAACTGTTAGGGTATTACTGCATTACCAATCAAGAATCAAAACTTCCAAACTTACTATTTGACAGAGAAGGCTTCGCCTTTTCACGGGGCCGATTGGCCCAAGCCCCGTAAACAACCCCGTCTCTGGTGTCCACGGGGCTTTTGTTCCTGCCCCGTCAAATTTTGTGATTTTAAAACTTTTATTACATAATTAATCAGTATACAAAAATTAGCCCCTGCCTAGAGAAAATCAGCCCCGTCGAGTAAATGACGGGGCCATTTTAGGTCCCGTGGTTTTCTCAGACTGCTAAGCCTGCAGGGCCACTGCAAATGAATCCTAAACCATATTTAATATTTCACCGGGATTTCACATGAAGTTGTTACTTCTCACAAGATTAGATGCTTCCGATATGAACAACGAAAGTACTTCTGGCTAAGGCTAAGGTTAAATAGAGGTATGAAATCAGCCAGTGTGGTGAACGTTGACTGGATATTGAATAAACCCAATCATAAAGGACAGTGGTTGTCACCTAATAGACAACAAAAGCAACATTTTTATCATACGAATGCTATTCCTACTCCTAGCAAGATTATATAACGTTACCATACATATGGGTTCGTCAAGTCATTACATCTTTTCCCATCCATAACCTAGGTGCAGCAGTTTTTTATATATCTAAAAATACAAAAGATTTTCCAATTTTTTGCTTTGCAATTTACAAATGGATTCCATCAACAACAGCTCTCCATTATATTTAGAAGATGGCTGCACATAAGTGGTACTGCACTATCCATTTTTAGATGCTATACCTTGAACGACTAACGGACATCACCACAAAGGCACAAACCATGAAAACTGGTAACTATTTATAATACATTTTACTTAACTAAACAACATAAACGAAGACATTTGCTTACATTGCTAACTAAACATGATCCTAAAAACTCAAGCTGAACTGCAAACTTTAAAATATAATGCCATAGGTAAATGTTTGGTAGGTATCAACAAATAAACCAGAGTGAAGTTATTTGCAAGTCCTTCCTTCTTGCACGCGTTCTCAATTATTACAAACCACTTTTCTTGCACGTTATCTTCCTTCAGAATCGACGAGCTGAAAAGAGAAAGTAAACCAAAGAGAAATACCTTCAAAACTATAGAGAATGGTATGCAAGAACAATTTTTAACATAAATGATTTAAAACGTAAGATCCACCACAATAGTAACGTACCTAACATGTTTTACCGTTGTTAAATAACGTTTTTACTTACTTACATACCAATATTGACACAAACAATACTCATACATGTCATAACGAAAGCATTACAGCAAGTAAACAGCTATGAGATACATAACATTCATTGATATACCTACTATCAAACGTCCCGAAATGGAAAAATTTGTTTTTAGTGTGTGACTATTAATAGAAAATCTATTAGATAATTAATTAATTAATAATTAATGCTCCATCACGAGGTCTGATAGTAGTAAACGTTTCGAAACCAGCACAAAAATATACTGACCAATGTGTTGAACCAGTAAGCATACTAAACCATCTGTAAACTTAACTGATAGTAGTGCTCGACTGTCCATTCAGACTTCAGTTTGTTCTCATCAATGGTATCACACTGTACCTAAAACGTATACCACTCGCAATCAGTACTGGTTTCCACTATAGATCAAGAGAGGATGGATTATTACAGTAAGTAAGGTTACATCAGGGTAAAAAATACACGGGAGCGATGAGCGATACGCTCTTCAAACCTCCGAAATCGCTCATGTGAGGTTCAAAATAGCTCCCGTAAAATTTTTGACGATAACTAATTTTCCCACAGACTTGAAAAAAGAGCTCCCGTGAAAAAAATGAAATTTTTCCCCTGGGTTACATCATACAATACATGCGTGCAAAATATTAATCAATCATGTAACTTTACCAATGTAGTTCAGACTGCAGATCACAAAATACAGCAGCTTGTCACTGACCTTCATCATTTGCATGACATAGTCCAGATAAAAGTGCTCTTGCCCCTACCTCATTCCTTGTCTACTCTAATAATTCATTCTCTCTTGCCATACATGCACGGGTAAAACCGTAAATGCATTCACAATGCATAGCAACCGATATTGATAACCAGCTTCATTTGGAAAGGATAACGGCCAGGAAACAAATGCAGACGGAAATGATAGTAACATAACTTTTTGAATGTTATATCTCTATATAACTCTTTTCTCAATGCAATGAAACCCATAAGACAGTGGGAATCCTTAACATCTGACAACTGGTTAACAATTAGTACTGATTCATACGTTATCAGTAATATACCGACCATTTGGATTCATTCACCATCTGTAGCAAAATCAAGTGTAGGCCATTGCAGTCCCTGTCCACTGAGTGGTCAGGAGAATGTGCTGAAGATTATCGCCGCTTGTATCTAGTCCTTACATGTCGTGGCAAACCTTGCTGAATGACGCACACAAATGTAGACAGCAACTTAAATGTCTGATGCACAGCTGTCTCCGTCCGACTCAGCACCGGACTCCCTGTTACCTGGCAGTCCATAGCAATGATCGAGAGCGACTTGACTGGCATTTTCACTACACTGTGGACAAAACTCTACTGAGATTCTTCCACTCGACACATGGAGACAGACTCCACCAGTGGGATCTTGCCTGACCATAGCACTGTTCCTTTTGCTGGTTATCAATGGAGACCTGCCAGGAAATGGTGTCTGCTTACATGGCGGCTGGGCAGAACACGGACCAAGTTTCTGACGTTTCGATAACCTAGTCGTTGGTCTACTGGGCACTTCAGTACTCGTTAAATTCTCCTTTTTGCATGCATGGCACTTGCACGACTGTTTACAGTCTGCTGCATGCATTCGCTTTGTAGGTGCTTTTGAATTGATGGATGTAGCAAGCTTCATACCTGTGCTTTGAATGTTCATGAGCAGTGAAGCCAATTCACTCTGATTAGCCAATACATCCCGCAAATAATCAACCTCTTTCTGTAATGAGCGCAACATTGACTTCATAGACACAACTTGATTTTTCATTTTCTTGTTTTCTGCTCCGAGTTCCTTAGAGTTTTTCTCAAGGGTTTGAACATACATTTTCTTCTTTATTCGATTTTCACGAGCTGCAATTGCATTTTTAGACAGAGACGTGTCTTCGGTAATGACGTTGTGTAGGCTACTTTTGCATGTACTAGATCTTGGCGACTTTACAAACCCTTCACTTGAACAAGGAATGACTTGTAGAAAAGGAGCTACCAATTCTGACTCCACACATTTAATGTCAGCTTGATATGAAAGTTCTGACCCAGAGTCGCTGAAATCCATTTTCATTTCAGGCATTATCTTTCCTGCCCTGTCCAGCCCTGTCGTGGGCAGTGACGGCTCACTTCCTATTATGTTGCAGAGAACATCATCAAATTCGTTTATGGGCAAAGCCAGTTGTTCTTTATCCACTGTCAGGGAGGGTGATGACAACTCTACATCAGCCATGGTATTTGTTGAATCAATGGAATTGAAGTCAAACCCAGAAGTTAACGACTGTGAACGTATTCTCGCGTATTCTCCCACAAATTGAGAGCTAGGAAAAGACAGTTCAGGAAATAAGTCTGTGTACAAGCAATCTAGCCCTTTCACGGCTTCTGTTTCTATCGTAGCAAATTTGCCTCTTCTGGACTCTGCAAGGTGTTCCTCGTTTTTCCTTATTGAAGTATCTTCGTTCTCTCTACGTGTGCCTTGTAAAACTGAGGTTGCCTTGCCGCTGAATGGGCCGACGCCAAAGCTCAGGCTGTCGTTGACCCCGATTTCCATTCCAAATTCATCCAGCTGATTCGAAGAATATGACCAGCCTTCGACTTCGATATTCCCATCTATGAAATCAAAAGGCAACGAGAACATATTTATAATTTATATAACACTATACGAAGTATGAGCTAGTCATATATTGTGCAAACAAGTAACTTTTACCTAAACAACGTCGCACGACCAAATCACACGCAATACCAATATGGCGCGTAGTAGAGAAAATGGCAGCGCCTCGAGCGGCACACCGACATTTAGACTGGTACCATGTCTCTATACTTTCAATCTATATCGAATAAATTATTAGGCGGAGACCCAATCTAACGTTTGCTTTACGTTTGCTATACGTTTCTCGCTATCGTTGGAGCCTAGGCATTAGACGTCCCTGCCATCTCCTCGTTTCAACATGTTATTATAAAGCGAACTGGAAGGTAGCCAGTCTAGGATGGGTACACCTGAGGCCCGACGCGGCGCGGTTCACTAGTGCGCTCGCAACTTTCATTAGACGACTAAAATGGCTCAAGCGTGTACTAGGCTGGCGGAAGAAAAATTGCTACAATTTAATATGA
>NW_014577316.1:357961-360069 GCF_000485595.1 Priapulus caudatus | reverse complement strand
CCCTGGAAAATGAAAAAGTAGCCCCCGAAATTTTGGGGGGGTTTGCAAAAAGAGCCCCGGAAAGAAAAAAATTAATTTTTTCACTGATATATATTGTAGTATATATATAGTCAATGGCCGCATGTGTGCTGTAGCTGGTGCGGACTTGTTCTTGCTGCCAGTGGTTTCACGTACGAAGCGTAATTAAAATTAACTTAATTAGGCTTCGTGACACCGGCCCCAGGGGTGAATAATGACAAATTTGTAGTTATTCACCCCTATATTTGTCATTATCCGCCCCTGAATCGTGATTAGATGAATCCGCTCTCCTTCTTCATTTCATAGGTATCCTACCTCACACTACATCATATAGGCATAGCTAGAGAGCATAGAGAGGAGTAGATGAAGGGCTGTGCAAAATCCTTGGGGGTGCAAAATTGTCAAGAATCAAATATAAAATAGGTTAGGCTGAATGGGTAATTGTGTTTTTGTAATATACACTTGTTTTTTTATTAATTATAACATTGTTCCATCATTCATTATATTTATTTTTGGTGCTACTTACAAATATTAAAATATTACACACGTATAGGCCTAAGCTTATTTATTATTTCGCTCCAGAACCTTTAGAGTGGACAGCTGTCCCCATTTCCCACCCAGAGGCTATATAGCCCTGTGCACAGCGGAAAGGAAAGCATGCATGGTT
Source organism: Priapulus caudatus (assembly GCF_000485595.1). Taxonomy (NCBI): domain Eukaryota; kingdom Metazoa; phylum Priapulida; class Priapulimorpha; order Priapulimorphida; family Priapulidae; genus Priapulus; species Priapulus caudatus. Next base: position 359,384 of record NW_014577316.1, on the reverse strand, counting down.
CCAGTGGCGGATCTCCTCTGTGATAGTCACAGCTGTCTGAATTTTCTAGGTGGGAGGGGAGTATGCCAGTAGACCACCCTAGTACCGCTTGCCTTCGGCACGCCTTTACTCAAATATCACCCCCGGCTCCTGAAAGCTAGATCCGCCCCTGGGTTATATAAACTGGAAAATCTAGGGGGCGGCTACCTTCCATGCACCCCTGTACGCTGAGGCCCTGATATGACACGCTTGATCGAAACTAGCCCGACCAGCAGTGATCCAGGATTTGAAGAAAGGCGGGGCACCTTGCGAGCAACGAGGTTGCGAAGCTCGTGGCGTCTGGTCCGGGAACCTCCACCCAGAAAATAATATTTTTAATGAATCCTAGTTGATGGAATCTCTTATGTATCCAACAGCAGAAACTGACTTGGACGAGTCACGCCACAGCATTAGAAAGCAAAAGAAAATTTGGCTTGCCAAAAAATAGTTGGGCGCGCACCGGCTGCGCATGAACTACACGAATCCGCGCATGATCAGGTGGCTCTAGTCCAACGTACGTCAATACTACGCGCCTTTCAATGTATGACCGTTTCTTGGAGTTAGCTCAAAACATGAAAGACCCACATTTGAAGACAATATTCACCGATAAGAATCTCTCTTTATGTAATCCTGATCAATGTTCTCATATTTCGGTCGATGTGCATTGAGTGGCACGTACAGGGTCATCACGGGGGCGGACTTGGGGGAGGGGGTGTCCGGGGGGTCCGGACCCCGCTTTAATTTCAGTGCGCTAAAAAATTAAAAGATAATTTTCTGCTAAAAATTTGTAATTCAATCTTGCATTCTAGACATCAAAATTACTGCTCAGATGCTCTCAGAATGCACCAATTTTTTAAAGATTTGTTGGGGGAGGTCCCCTCCCCCCTAAGTGGCGATGCGCTTTCGGCACGTCGCATAAGCTGCCTAAGGCAGCTTATTAAAACACCCAAAAAATTAAGTAGGAAAAGGTGCCCTTTATTTCTTCCTGGACACCCCCTTTTCAAAAATCCTGGATCCGCCCCTGCGTCATCTTCAGAACGCTACGCGAGGCCTAAGCAGAACCGTCAACCATATCTTAATGGCGGCGACGGAGTGAAAGGTGCGTGGGAACGGCAGCTGTAGTCTGTGTGGAGTGGAAGGTGTGTGGGAACGGCAGCTGTAGTCTGTGTGGAGTGGAAGGTGTGTGGGGGCAGCGACGGTAGTCTGTGAGGGAGTGGAAGGTGTCCGGGGGCAGCAGTAGGCAGTCAGGGTGGAGTGGAAGGTGTCCGGGGGCAGCAGTAAATAGTCAAGGTGGAGTGGAAGGTGTCCGGGGGCAGCAACGACGGTAACTAGTCAGGGTGGAGTGGAAGGTGTGCGGGGCAGCCGTGACGGTAACTAGTCAGGGTGGAGTGGAAGGTGTGCGGGG
>NW_014577316.1:355552-357491 GCF_000485595.1 Priapulus caudatus | reverse complement strand
TAGTCAGGGTGGAGTGGAAGGTGTGCGGGGGCAGCAGTGACGGTAGTTTGGGTGGAGGGAAAGGTTATATATATAACTATGTATATTTCTATATCAAGAGTAAATGAAAACAGTTTTTATTTTTATTTAATCCCGATATATATATATAGTGCTGCAATCACTTATTTGTTGTTCTGTAGCTTCATCCTAGCAAGAGTAGATAATAACACATGTGTTATTATCTACTCTTGATCCTACTATCAGCTTTTTAGACATAGACCGATAGTTGCTTAAAATCAAATGGCATATATAAGGCATCACAGAGAAGTTTAAAATAACGGGGATGTGCTATTGGGGGGCACGCAACAGTAGCCTTCCTTCATTTGTTTAGCGTTGCACGTACTATTTCGTTTTTGGAAATAGCAATTTTTGAATTTTGTTGACGTGGTAATCGGCACTAGAGGGCGCTAATTTGCAGTAGGCCTATGCACGCACGGTAGATGCCTGTAGATTTCTGACGGTCGTCTAGAAAGCATGAAAAATGAGATTGGTCTTGCCGTGTAACTGTGCTATTCCGTCAAGGGGCGTAACTATGGCGACCGGAATGCCGTTTTTGTGGTTGAAGCGGGATCCGACTACATGCGGGATACCCTCAAAGTGTAGTTGGGAAAAGTTTTGAGCGAAGTCTGGACCTTGAATCTAGCAGTTGTTGTTCGACTTGAATAAAGTGTATATGTTGTGTATGCGCCAAACCCTCTGAGTATTTTTTATTTATTTCTGTTCGATGCTTACTCAGGTCTGCTGTCTCTCTGCTCTTGTAACCTATGATCTGCGGGTAATTTATATGCAACACGGCTTATGGTTTGGTAAAATTTGATCATTTAACCGCGATAAAAATCATTTAGCCTCGGTTAAATTATGTGCAATAAGGCCTCTGATTGGGTAAAAACGGGCGTATATTTGTACGACGATCTATATACACTTATTACCGAACACTATTACGGATAAATGAGTCACCAAACGAATCAGTATCCGGCCACATCGTTTCCCTATGCTAATGTACCGGAGAATGACGCGCTCGCGTCGCTGGTCGCCGTTCGTAGCTAAGATAATATTCTTCGGCCGATCTTACCCGCTCAAAATGGGCAGGTGTGTGCCCGGGGGACGAATTTTTTTTCCTACACGTTATATCCATTGGGCTTGATATACGCATATCAACTTCCGCATCAGACTTTCCGTATATCAAGGAATGATGCAAAAATCCTAACCCCAACCCCAACCTCAACACCAACTCTAACACTAACTATAAACCGAATCGGCGTATATACTATCTATGGTATCCCAAACACTATGGTGTGGTCAAATCAAAGCAGCCAATCAGAGGAGCCCAATGGATATAACGTGTAGGAAAAAAAAATCGCGCCCGGGGGAGATGTGCATGATAAAATCCGATCTAAAATGTTCACTTCGGCCGCAGCATCTCACCACAACCCTTCCCCCATGCTAATGTACGTAGAAAAGGCGCCCGCGCCGCTCGTCACCGTAGCCAGCCAAGATCCTTTCTTTCGGCCGATCTTGGTAAGTACACAACAGGGGTAGGTACGCCCGAGGGAAGTGTGCATGGCAGAATCCAATCTAAAAATATCACTTCTCTGCAGCATCCCGCCACACCCCTTCGCTTATGATAATGTACAAGGAAAATAACGTTCGGGTCGTTGTTCGCCGTAGCTTGCCAAGATCCTTTTTTGGCCCACTTTGCGCGCTTAAAATTAATTAATTTTATAAACTTAAATTTCTCTTGGCATATATTGCGCATGTACGGATACCTTTAGAGGCGGTAACATAGCCAGACTGCGCACAGAATATATCTGCCGCGGGTAACCCAAAAGCTAGGAGATCCGCTTCTTTGTATAGAGAGGTGATTTGATGCACATTTATCATATAAATCTACTGTCGTATC
>NW_014577316.1:335552-350552 GCF_000485595.1 Priapulus caudatus | reverse complement strand
TACACCGGGATTCCGGATTTGAGTCCCAGCTGGTGAACTTATTTTCACCTTTTTTTCCTTTTTTTCCCTTTACCTACCGCTTTAGTATGTATTAATTTTACTTTTTATTTTTTATTTTTTATGTCTTTTATCTTTTGCTTTCTTATTATTTTTTACTGTTTGGAATGGGATGGCATGGGATGGCATGGGATGAGATGGCATGGCATGGGATGGGATGGGATGGGATGGGATGCGGTGCGATGGGATGGGATGGGATGCGGTGCGATGGGATGGGATGGCATGGGATGGCATGGCATGTCATGGGATGGCATGGGATGGCATGAGATGGAATGGGGATGGGATGGGATATGGGATGGGATGGGATGGAATGGGATGCGGTGCGATGGGATGGAATGGGATGGAATGGGATGGCATGGAATGGGATAGATGCATGGATGGATGCATGGATAGATAGATAGTTAGATTTTTTTGGATATTTTCCTTTCAACCAAGCGGTCACCAACTGAGTAACGCCACTGAGTTCCCCGGGCAACGCCGGGTATCCCGATAGTAATTAATATAAGCCCTTAAACAGCAGACCCAATAACGTACATATCAAACATGCAGGTTGGCAATATATCGGGTACAGATATTCATTCGTTAGTTGGGGAGGCAAATGATTGATCTGCCTCAGTACGTAATCAATTTCATACAGCTATGAGCCAGCAGTACAATTTAAAGATCGTACTCAATTTTGAACTAACGCAACAATGTCTTGTCAGTGAAATGAATCATTCTGATGTATTCGTGTTTGTTACAACGGTTCAATTTCGTGCGGGTAGTATTTTTATTACGCTACCCGAAACTTAAAGCAATATCGGTGTGTCGCCGAAGGAGAGTAAAATAATATGTTCCAATTTAGATCTGTCGTAACTTCGACGAAAACGAGTATCTTTAGTTAGAGAAAACGATATGAACGACGAAACTTCGTCTTTTAATCAACGGAATCCGAAATTTTACGTCCCTGCCCGCTACATGACTCGAAGCTTACAATCATTCTCGTTATAGAGTCAATTCCATACCCGGAAAAAAATTGGCGTGATGCACTGACATTTATGGGATTGTGAGATTTATTTGCAAGAACCAGCACACGCACACATGCACGCACGCGCACACGCGCATAATATAGACACATAGACAAACGGGCTCACACACGCGCCATCACGCGCGCACGCACGCACAGATATACCCACAATCGTAAGCTTCTAGAGCTGGTTATAAAAGCCGCGTTATGGCCAAGCGTTATTAAGTTATTTATTAAGCTCGAATAAATACAAACGTCTACGGGGAATTGTCTCCAGCAACCCGAAGACATGGCGGAGAATGGGCATGTTAGGATATTACATCCGCGTTGATGAGAATTCACGCTATAAAAATCAAAGTCGACTGAGCAAGCAAAATGAAGTTAGGGTCGTCTCATCATAAGCGTAAAAACTCCCCCTCTCTGTGGGGTGGGTGGGGGGGTTGTCATATACACGGATGAGCTGGCAACGACATTATTTACATGCTTTGTGTGATGTGACACTCCGTCCGGTTACTGGTAGGTTTCGTCTCTCTCGTTTCAGAGTAATTTTTAGCTCGCCTTGACATCGTCAAGATGAGCTATTGCCATGGGGTGTCGCCCGTCGTATGTCTGTCCGTCCGTCAACATTTGGCTACGGTCAACGATAACTTGAGAACAATTTGACCCACATGTTTCAAATTGCATACAGTTGTTACTCCTATGGGAGAGATGTGAACGTCCTATTTTGGAGCACGCCAGTTGACCTACTTTCGAGCCACGCCCACTTTTTGGCAAAACTGAAAATGGCCATAAGTCAGTTCAGGTTCAACGGATTTTGCTAATTTTTGGTATGTGAATGAATAAGGACTAGCCACAAAACATATCACAAAGGTTTTGATATTTTTTTAAATTATGCAAATTAGGTAGATTTGGCCAATTTCACTATGCATTTCAGTGTCTGCCTACGGTCAACGATAACTCAAGAACCGTTTGACCCACATGTTTCAAATTGCATACAGTTGTTACTCCTATGGGAGAGATTTGAACGTCCTATTTTGGAGCACGCCAGTCGACCAACTTTCGAGCCACGCCCACTTTTTGGCAAAAATGGAAATGGCCATAAGTCAGTTCAGGTTCAACGAATATTGCTCATTTTTGGTATGTGAATGAATAAGGTCAGGGGCCCGTTGTCAGAAAAAAATTAGTCTTAACATTAACCTTAACATGAACTTTTTTTCTTAAAGCGTTGCCAGAAACTTCGTAAAGTTAAGAGAATTAAAAATTCTCGTAACTTTTCTCTTAACTTAAGAGATCTTAGACCCTCCCTTAACTTTAATATTAAGTTGAAAATAACACATTTACACTACGAATTACAATTATAGTGATATTATATTTTATAATAATGAATAAAATGTGTGTTTTTCTTAAAAAACACGTCAAAATCATTAATTATCTACCGCTAATAAAACAAAACAATACATTTACAAATGACGTATGGCATTTGTTCTCTTGTTTTAAAGGTTTGCAACGCTTGTCACGATTCTCGCGTCTCGCGTTACAGTGTGAGAATTTGTCTTGTTGTGCAGAATAATTTCATGACCACGTAATTTTTCATCAAATATTATTTATATGTGGTTAGCCATCATAATATGCATAAATTACTGTGATGTACAATAAATGTGTATGAATTTGAATTTTGTGATCGATTCTCATCCAATCAGCACCCTTGTGACATGAAATTATGAAGTTCATGTTATCGTAAGTTTTCACTTAAGTAAGTTTAGTTTAAGTTGGTTTCTGGCAACGCTATTAAAATTAACCTTAACATTAACATTAGACTTAAAATTAATCGTAACTTTACGAAGTTTCTGACAACGGGCCCAGCTGGCCCCAAAACATATCACACGGGTTTTGATTTTTTTTTATTATTATGCAAAGTAGGTAGATTTTGCCAATTTCACTATGAACTTTAGTGTCTGCCTACAGTCAACGATAACTCAAGAACCGTTTTACCCACATGTTTCAAATTGCATACAGTTGTTACTCCTATGGGAGGGATTTGAACGACCTATTTTGGAGCACGCCAGTCGACCTACTTTCGAGCCACGCTCACTTTTTGGCAAAACTGAAAATGGCCATCTAGATTCATTCGATTTTGTTAAATTTACCTACCTACCTACCTACCTACCTAATCATACCTACGTGTAATATTGTGTTTTTGATTCTTCGTTACAATAATTTGACTGGAATATTTTATTGCTTATATTTGAGCGATAATCGAAAACCGAAATGGCGATCATTTAGGCGTAGTGCCATCTCTCGCCCAGATTTCAGACTTTCAGATCTGAAACTTTTATTTTCGCATCGAAACTAACCCTGAAACAAAGCAGTGAAATTTCTATTAGTATAAAACAGGGAATAAGGACATTTGATCACATTTTGGTCCGTCATAAATAAAACACTTACCAAATTTTAAATATCATCTCTCTCTTCTATCACACCCAACGTGAGCTATAGTGTCATTGACACTTTCATTTACGTACCTGTTTCTTTAGATGCTTCGATTCGTAACATGGTAAGAAGGCATTCTAATCTACCTATAGTGTAATCTCCTCTCATCTCTCCATCTTTTTAGGCCGCAAAGACTGAGAGTGTATCTGCGAAGACGCCTTTAAATCGGCGACGCGGCAGAATGGATCATTGTGTGTCCGTGCGCGCGTGCATGCGCTCATGTGCGCGCTCATGTGTCTGTGTGTAGTATGGGTGCATGCACGCATATATAGGTTATGTACGCTTTCATGCACATGCTAAAACAGAACAACTTCCCGATTACGAAAATAGTACGCTGTAAAATTCACCGACGCCTTTCACTTCCGCGTCAGGGCCCCATTGTCAGAAACAAAATTAGTCTTAACATTAGTCTTAACATTTACTTTTTCTCTTAGACCGTCAACAGAAACGCTGCGAAGTTACCTGAATGAAAAATTGTAGCAGATTTCCTGACAACAATACGAAACAAAGCGCTGTCGACGGTCTACGAGAAAATGTTATTGTTAAGACTAATGTTAAGACTAATTTTGTTTCTGACAACGGGCTCCAGGTTGTTATCGCATTAATGCCACGATTCTCCAACGAAACGATCGATATCAAGTTAACAGTAGTAGGCGCGAGAACGCTAACGACACGCGTCATTATATAGACTCGCGTGCGCGTGCGGAGTGAGAGAAGCAAGCAAGCGGCGTGAATCGGTAATGGTCGCCTGCGATCTTAAACGTTGGCGTTAAAAAAATCTATAACCACGTAAAATAATCACGCTGTGTTTACTATTGCGCGCGCGTGTCGCCCCTCGCAGCGTGTTGTGCTGCCGTAAGAAGTTGGTTTGATGTCGGCGCGCGACAGTGATTGAGCACGTCGCTCTCTCTTAATTAGCAGCACGTCGGCACAGCAGCTGCTAGTGGCTTCGCGCGCGCACTCTCTCGCATTCCCCCTCTCTCGCTTTCTGCCTCTCTCTCTCTCTCTCTCTCTCTCATCCCCTCTCTCTCATCTCTCTCTTACTTTCTTTCCCTTTCTTTCTCTTTTTTTTTCTCTCTCTCTCTCTCTCTCTCTGTCTTATTCCCCCCTCTCTCTCTCTTTCTCTTCCTTTCTCTCTCACGCATATTCTCTCTTTTTTTCGCGTTCTCTCTTTCTCTTTCTCTTTCTCTCTCTCTCTCTCCTTCTCCTATTCCCTCTCTCTCTCTCTCTCCTATTCCCTCTCTCTCTCTCTCTTTCTGTCCTTCTCTCTCTCATTCTCTCTCTCATCTCACACACACGACACACACACACACACACACACACATCTCCCCCGTCTGTCTCTCTCCTTCTTCCTCTCTCTCTCTCTCTCTCTCTCTCTCTCTCTCTCTCTCTCTCTCTCTCTCTCTCTCTCTCTCTCTCGCTCTCTATAGCGGGCTTTGTGTGGAGCATTTAGCTATACAGAGTGCTCGCTTTTGACGCGCCCGAATAAAGTGGTGAGTGCCGTCTATAGAGCTCCGTTTCATTAGACACGGATTGTGTCTTCTTCTGTGTTCATCAGCCACCTATGTACTCTCTGTTCGCGAAATCGTATAGGGCATGTATGCGCTATAAGCAAAACCTCGCGAGTGTGTAGTGATAGGAGTGGACGCATGTGTAAATGCAAGGTTCCTCCGCGCGAGGAACTATTGTATTCACAGGCCTCTTTGAAATCGTCAACGCTCTGGCTCTCAGATTTCAATTCAACGGCTGTGTGGATGTGCTCTATGCGTATGTTCGTTTGTGCATACCTACGTGTCTACTGACGCCCGCGCACGCGTGCGTGCGCGTGCATGTGTATGTGCGCGTGTGTGTATTCATACGTGTGCATGCGCCTGTGTGTGTGTGTGTGTGTGTGTAACAATCATGTCTCGTTAGGTGACATCTGTATTAATTGCGTCGCGCACATATCGATTCGTGCGCGCTTCAAGTAAAGCATAGCGTCGCGTATCGTAGACCGGCAAGTGCGCGAGCCCTCCAGCCTCTCTGTCGCGCGCACAGCAACACGCGCGTTAGGTGGATAGCGGGAGTGTGCCCGTAGCACGGATGCACCGCGCAGACGTCACATGAGCGGGAGAAGACTTATTAGTATTCCGACCTGCGGACTCGCATAGCGGTTGATCTGTTAATTATCGCATTGACGCCGAAGGAAGGATGCTGGAACATCAATGCCCTCGCCCTACAGACACATAGACACACACGCACGTACGCAGCTGTAGCGTCGAGCCGTCTAGCGTCGAGGGTATAGCTCCGTCTGCCGGTGGGAAGCAGCAGCGGCAGCGCCGTGGTCTGACTACGTCCAGGGCAATGCCCGAGCCCAGCGTGCCTAGCCGCGGACTGTAGGGCAACTGTTTGCAGATGCACGCCGAGTGTCCGGGTAATTTCGCCATCGAGCAGTTCTCTCCTGAAACAGCGGCACATGCAGGCGTGCGCATGCAGCAGAGCCTCACACGAAACCTCATTCTCCGCGTCTACATAGCAGCAGCAGCAGCAGTGTGCGCGCACATACAGGCGTGCGTCTGCGTGCTCGCTCTGCGCCTGTGTGTGAGCGTTTGCGCGCCTTCTCGCGCTCCTGCAGCGAGCCGTTCTGTGGGCGTGTGTGTGTGTGTGTGTGTGTGTGTGTGTGACGTGCGCGCCGCGGGTAGCTCGAGCGCTGCTGCTCGTTGCTGTGCAGGTATAGCGTGTGCGCGCGCGCCGCCCAGGTACGAGCGTTTACTCCGCGTGCACGTGCGGGGAATGCGTTCAACAGCCGACCGGCGCGGAAGCCACTACGGGCTAGTCGCACTCGCGTCGCGGCCGTGGAAGGAAGAGGAGTGTGCGTACTGCGCTCGCGACATTCTCTGGGGAGCATAACGAGAGGTAGCTCGAACATCGCGTAGAGCCTGCCTGGGTCGCCATCCGGACCGTGCCCTCGCGCGTGTGCGTGTGTGTGCGTGTGTCTTATTGACGGCAATATTTTGCGAGCGAGAGAGCAGCGAGGTGAATGTGAATCACGTATACGCAGCCAAGCACAAACAACGCGCCCGTGTGTTTACATGCGAGACAGCAGCAGCAGCAGCAGCACAGCAGAAACAACAATAGCTACTGCGGTGGCCGCAGCAGCAGCAGCGGTAACAACAGTAGCGAGAGTAGTAGTAGGAATAGTAGTAAAAACAGCAACAGCATCCGTTACGTTAACTAGATGAAGAATAGAATGAAGATAGCAGCTTTACGAGCTGCTCAGAGTTGAGCTGAAAGAAGGAAACCAACTACTAATCGCTGCCCTCCAGCGACGTTACAACACGGCTAGAGAGGCTCGTTGGAATTCATTCCTACGTTCGTTTGCGAGCAGACGCCCTCATTTGCACATTCCGCCACCACTCGAGCGATTTGCAGCATGGCGACATAATCTAATCGATCACTCAATCACTGAATCGTCGCTGAAGCCCGGAATGGATATAATGAAGTGACACTTGCACGCAGGAAACATCGATCACGCATCGATAACTCCTCGCATAAGAACACACAACGGCGCTCTCGTACGGATTTTAAAAGAAAAAAATTTTCCGTCTCGTACACATAACTATATTATAGATTCTTAATATATATAGCTTATACTAACGTATACAAAATAATAAATTGATAATTATATATATATATATTATATATAACGCGCACGTGTTGTCACCTGAAGGCGCACCGGCCAGACATTTGCCAGATTGTACTTCTACCGTCCTCTCGCGAAACACGACCCCGTGGCCGATGCAGACGACCAAGGTAAACACGGACAGCAGCAGCAGAGCACGGCTACTCACTACCGCTCTACGTTCACGCTGGCGTCTACCTTGTAAAGCGGCAGCGAACCCCCGATACGGCCGCCACGGCGTTCTTCAAGATCGCTTACGGACCCAGAAACCGCTTCGAGACAGCAAGAGTACAGACCGGTCAAGAATTACCAGGACCTAGCTCGCAGTTTCCTAACAATACCCCGAAATCGTCGCTGCACGCTGAGACCGGCCGCAAACACTGCGAGTACGCGTATTATCTATCTGACATGTTTATCTAATTCTAAACCGCATTGTATTATCTATCCTATCTATCTATCTATCTTACTTTTATCTGAGTTACTCTAAATTATTTATCCATATCTAATGCTATCTATCTTATCCTATCTATCTATCTACTCTACTCTATCTATCTACTCATATCTATCTATCTATATATATCGATCTTCTAATCTACCCTCTACTTTATCTATCTATCTATCTATCTATTTATCTATTTATCTAATCTACTCGTGTCTATACGTATCTAAATACTAATCTATCTATCGTATTCTATTTTCTATCTATCTATTCATATTTATCTATCTACTTCTGTCTCTTAACAATTAATCCATCTATCTATCTATCTATCTATATAATCTAAATATTATATAATACTAATCTTTCATTACTTTAATTCAAAGTTATCAAATAATGTCACAATTACAGGAAGCGCGGGTTTTTTTTTTTTTTTCTTTTTAGCCGAGAAACAATTGGTATCATCACAGCAACCGCGCCAACACGATGCTAACAAGACAGATTTCAATCGTTTTTTCCTTTTTTAATACGCGAGTGTACAGAGCATTCAATTGTATATGTCTAGCCAAACACTTAGACACTAATGCCTGTTACGCATAGAGCAAAGTACCCGTAAGGATACTGTAGTGCGTCAGAGCGGAAAAAATAAGGAGAACGACCTCGGGAGGATGATTAATGATAAGCCATGGCTTTAATGATATATTGTTCTAATTTAATAGCTGCCCCGCCCGATTATCGGGCATAATCACGTTGAAGTTCTTTTGGATTGTCGTCTCACATGTGTTTCTCTAATATATCGACTACCACAGTAGGTTTATATGTTCCCAACTGATGGCCTTAGCATAGACTTTTAAAAATTGCAACACAGCACGGGTCACGATTCTCGGCGTTAACTCACAGTATTTACCTTACGTGTTGACCCAAACGATACTCCACCGCCTGCGGCCAACGAAATGCGGACGCGGATTAGAGTCTCTAACTAAAACCGAAAGCCACAAGAGGAGACTCGACTCCCTCCCCACCGTTTGTTCATGACAATGAATACATAATCAAAAACCAAACGTCAGACACGACCGAACGCTGCTCCGACCGACACCCACCGGCTATGACTCTCATTTTAGACACGCGCGCCACGCGCGAAGTACGCCCTCATACTGCGACCATCACTCTTACTAAACCACACCGAAACCAAGCAACCAGACACAGCAAAAAAACCACACCCATCCAATTCTGATCAAAGCAACGATATCCACTGACAGTAAACCTAAGCTCAACAGCAGACGAAGTTAAACTCCCATTTGGCAACGCTGCGGCCCACAAGCTATGCAGCGTCAACACCCACAAATCCTTATTCTTCTGTGTTGAAAGTTATACGATGAACAAATCATGACTATAAACCAACGACTTCAACACACCTGAACCATGATCAACCCCAATACAGAGAACCCCCTCGTTAGTCTCACACATAATATCATGATACCGTATGCTATATATACATACATAGATATAATATATAATAACTAGTAATTATCCCAGTATATATTATATATATTTATATATATATATATATATATATATACTCATGTATGTGGCCCTATTGGCGAATACACCCAAAGCTTATGGTGTCGGAGAATAAAGACTAAAACAAGATCTCATTACCAGTTACTGAAATTCTGCGAACAGACGACCCTGACAAAAATAAAAAGACAAAACGTACCTCCATCTTCAATCGATTATCCCACAGCCAGAATATTATAATGAAGAACCGACGCACGATGCCAATTCATGAACCGTCTTGAAAAAAAGAAGGCCATCAAGACTATCTAGTCTGTCTTCTCAGCGTCATGAGGAAAATGTCCAATGGAAGAAAATCTCCAGTCGTTGTTTCTCATTTAAGCTGGCGAACTCAATGCGTTAATTTCGTAATTGTCCGATTTCGGAAAGTAAGTTCGTTACTTGATGTATTTCTTCTTCGACAAACGGTTAAATAAATTTCCTCCTATAGCATCCGTGCTGAACTAAACTAGCGGGGGTATGGCGTATAAGGAAATTACAACGAACGTTCGTCTGGCGAAAACAAAATATGCACAATACAATCCAGCGAAAGAAAAAAAAAAGTGCCTAAACGCGCTGCTTACGCTCCCGTGCTAGCGTAAAAACACGGGTGTTGAGAAAAGGCTGCTAAATTACGGGGTTCTAGCAGGCAGCAGCCGCACACGAGCGTGAATAAAAAAACACGCTTAAAGGTCCGCAGTTTAGAGGACAGGACATGATTGAAATGTCACAGGACCTATTCAGGACAGACTAATAAGCGCGCGACGTCACAGTAATATGTCCCCACAAGAGACAACTATAGAATAAAACGCAACTCTTCGGAGACTCGTAATCGAAATGTCGGGTTACTTCATAGACACCGTTAAAAAGCTCACAGGTTCTAGGAAGTCACACGCTTGAAGTCACAATTTGATGGACGCGATAGCTATAAGATCAGAGATTGTGCACGCACACATACACATCACACACACACACACACACACACACACACGCACACACATGTCACCACACACCACAACACACACACACAACAACACACACACACACACACACACACACACACACACCACACACACACAACACCAACGCAACACACACACCACACAAACAAACAGTAGGAAAAGTTATACATTGCTTAGCACGCTGACAGAAATTAGTATAGTGACTACGTTTATGATGTGTGAGCACATTCTTATATATATAGTGGATCGTGATTCAATAACGGTAAAAGGTATATTTAAGGTATTAAGTAAGATTAAGGTAGGTAATATATAAGTGATAAGGTGATATGTTAGAGTGAGTACAGCACCAACTGACCCGTGTGCTGCAGGATAAAAGCGCGGTTGCACTGAGGTAGGGATCGCATTGCATCGGGCGATATGTGAATGTCCGTGGTATACTGCACCTGTTCTGCTCTGCGTCTCGACTTCACCTCTCCACGTTGAGACGCCTGGCGCCTCGGCTCGTCGCATCGCGCAATTATTAGCTGTATCGGCGCGGCTGCTGAGAGCCGCAATTACAGCCGATATGAAATTCGTTGGCAGGATAGTAACAGCGCGGCATCCTAGAGCAGACGTTACTGTGCTGATGCGGACGCTGAGCGTGAGACCGCAAAAGTAGCGTAGCCGTTGTTAGCGAATAATGATAGCGTTAATGAAACAGCGTATACTGCAAAATCTAAGTTTCAAACGTTAACGCGAAAACGAAAGAGCATTAGTTGGCGCGCGCATAGCTACGCTTGGAGAACAGTTGCATTTAGTAAAACCAGGCATCTCGGAGAGTACAGGACATCCGCAAGGCAGCCTGGAATTCTACTCAATGTGAAAGTGTTATTAATTAATTAATTAATTAATTAAATAATTAATTGGATCCGGATTAGGGCGAGCGTGCAGGTGGGGGAGGACTGTGGTTGCCCCTTAGCCTGTGGTTGCGTGTTTGTAAGTCTACAGCCAGCGCACCTAGCGGAAGTGAACTGAAACGTGCATGGTAACACACAAACCCACAAACACACAAACCAACACTCAAAGACACGCCGGTGAAAACATAACCTCCGCCAAGCCCCTGGCGGAGGTAAATATGAGAACAGACCACTATTAAATCCTTCATAGGATCCTATACTTAAGAATTGAATTTCAGGAACTGAAAAATAGTATTTCGACCGTTTTCGGCCGAGTGGCAATATTAAAGCTAGGTAGCCATGTACTTCAGCTGTGCACCATGAGAGTTATGACATATGTTGTCCAGCGTTTTAAAAAAATATCGCGAATTTACTAACCGACACCACATTTGTGCCTGAAAAACAGTCGTGCAGTCGAATGGGGGTCATATATTGAAAGAATTCGTTTTAAATTACCAGTAACCATCCACCCATCTCCATGTGCATGTCATTGCCACACACGATAGCCAGCCTAAATTATGCAACCACAAAACGTCGCGTCAGCTTTAGTGCACGAGCTGCGGGCCCTCCGATTGGTCGGCCGATGACGCGTTACATCCTCTAACCTAACAGGGTAATGAACCGGTAGTGATTTAATAGTGGTCACGTGTCATATCACGCAGTGTGTTCGTAATAAGACGGCAATATTTTAACTTCAATTTTACCGCAGTTATGACGAACGAATAAATATACACGAGAGACTATTGTTTTTTTGGTATTAATTGCATAATTAACGTAGATAACGAACGCATAATTTAAACAAGTAGTTTCATCACAGATTTGCGTCTACCAGTTATATCAAATTTATATATGCTAACATAGCACAGTGCATACTAGGTGGCGATGCGGCGTGTACTGGTCACTGAGTGTCCGAGGCAGAAGCGACGCACATGGGAAATAGCCTAAACTCAACCGCCACGTTGCGAAACAATGGAAGTAATGCTGTGAAAACTGTGAAAGTATGCATGAAGTATTTCCACTCTATTATAAAAGCTCACCTCAGGCGGGTGCATGCCAGCTACGGGGGTACGATGTAGATCCGATATTTCACGTGGAAACGATTCGATGAAATCATGAAACTTTAAACGTCCTCAAACGTCCTATACCGTCCCCAGAAACGCCTTTTTTTGTCGTCAATATTCAAGCACTACACGAACAGATGCTATCTCACACCTCACTCAATGCAGAGGTAACGAGCTGAAGGGAGAAAAGATTTAATCTCTCAGTACCCTGAAAGGGGAATTGCCGATACCTAATTGCTAAGTGCGTGCAGCTCTACTAGAGAGGATGAATGCGATACATTGTATTACATTGTATTACAGACTATATAGTGATATTTTATGAATGGCTGCCGATGCATGTTGATGATTGTGCTGCATTTTAGAAGAAGATGATAATATCGTGTTTTAACAGCTCGTGTACGCTACTATGGCCGTAGTAATTGAAGCAGCCATTTATCTTGGTGCTGCACGCGCACACGTTTTTCAATATCATTCAGCTACTCATCTAAAGATCATTTAGACGTGTGGAGTCACGCGCATGCATCGTGTACACGCGCTACGTCGCCTCTATACTATAGCATGCATGCTCACATGCATACGCGCACGCAGGTACGTGCACACGCACGCGCGGGCGCACGCACACACGGACAAACACACATACACATAAACACACACACACACATACACACACACACACACACACACACACACACACACACACACACACACACACACACACACACACACACACACACACACACACACTAACTGGGCGGCGAACGAAAAGGTAGCGAAGGTCGTTTATTCCCCGCCATCAATTTAGCAATCTCATGTTTCACGATGGCTATTCATGTTGTTAGCAGGATCCAGCGTTGCCACGCAGGCGGTTAAACCGGCGGCTGCTCGCCATTTAATTGGAAAGCGGCATTAGATCAGCATTCCATCTTTCCCATCGCCGTACTATGCCGCCTAACGGGCTTACGGCTGCGTCAGTGTACCGCCTGTTAGCCGCACTCTGTCCGTAGAGAGATTAATTAATACACACTCACGCTGAGCTCTGCTGTCGTTTTTATATACCATGTATGTGGCTATTCGAAATACACCCAAGCCTTATGTGTCGAATAGCAATATACCAGTACTGAAATCTCGAACAGCGTCCTCCATTTCATGATTATCCGCCGACGCACGATGCCAAGTCTGAACACGTTTGAGAGGCCATCAGACTTCTGTCTGTTCTCAGCGTCATGAGGAAATGTCAATGGAAAATCTCCGTCGTTGTTTCTCATTTGTGCGACAATGCGTAATTCGTATTCCGTTCGAAAGTAAGTTCGTTACTTGATGCTATTTCTCTTCGACGTTTATTTCCTCCTATAGCATCCGTGCTGAACTAAACTGCGGGGCGTATGGCTTGGAAATTACACGGTTCGTCTGCGAATCACCATCAATCGCTGTGCCTAACGCCTGCTAGCGCTGTAGCGTAAAATACACGGGTTGTTGAGAAAAGCTTTAAATTCACGGGTTCTAGAGACACGCCCACAGAGCGTGTAAAAACACGCTTAAAGGTCGCAGCTTTTAGAGACAGACATGATTGAAATGTCACAGACCTTTCAGACAGACTATAGGCCGTCACAGTTTTTCCAAGAACACTATAGGATAACGTAACTTTTGGAGACTCGTTCGAATGTCGGAGTTACTATAGACACGTTAAAAGCTCACAGGTTCTAGAATCACACGCTTGAAGTCACAATTTTGAGGACGCGATAGCTATAAGATCAGAGATTGTGCACCCACACACACACACACACACACACACACACACACACACACACACACACACACACACACACACACACGTCGCACGCATGAATGTGTAGCCCTACAATTCCGTCATAAACTGACCGAACATTCACCACGAAACTTCACCGACTACAATAATAGAAAATTATAACAATACTTCAACAATATTCAATCGAAATGATACCTAGCTTTCTTTCACAAACCATAATTCACAAATAATTAGTCTATTTGATCTATTATTCTTCTATCTATTCCATGCCAGATGCGATTTAATTACACCTATAGCGGCAAAATCGCAGCGGAAATTTTTTCCCCGTGAAATCATTAGTAAAAAAATATGAAGTTTCTCTCTCGGACATATTTCCCTCGTTGATAACATTCCGTGTATTTCGGTGCAGCAATCACGCGTGCGTGCGTCCTGATCGCATATATCCATTACTGCTCCTGTAGCAAGAATACGAAGAACTGACAATGGAGAAGCGTGAGTGAGTCGGTTTTGCTAGAAATTGCATCATTTATAATTAGCATAACGTTGAATGCGACACACGGGGAGTGAGTATTATTATCGCTCTCTGCTTGTGTTCATGCGGACGTGCTTCTATATATATACACGCCGTGTGTAATATAGATGAATTTATTCTAATATATATATATATATGTTACAACATACATACGCACAACAGTACGTAAGTCCGTCTTTTCTCTCTCCATCTACTTCTCCCTCTCCTTCTCACTCTCCATCTCCTTCTCCTTCTCCCTCTCCCTCTCCGTGTTCTTCTCTCTCTCCCTCTCTCTCTTCTTCTCTTTCCTTCTTCCTCTCCCTCTCCTTCTCTTTCTCCCGCTCCCTCTCCCTCTCCCTCTCCCTCTCCGTGTTCTTCTTTCTCTCCCTCTCTCTCTTCTTCTCTTTCCTTCTTCCTCTCCCTCTCCTTCTCACTCTCCATCTCCTTCTCCTTCTCCCTCTCCCTCTCCGTGTTCTTCTCTCTCTCCCTCTCTCTCTTCTTCTCTTTCCTTCTTCCTCTCCCTCTCCTTCTCTTTCTCCAGCTCCCTCTCCCTCTCCCTCTC